>NC_135439.1:25234376-25279376 GCF_051991255.1 Vanacampus margaritifer | reverse complement strand
CATTATCAGACAAATTGATTTTTGGGGGGAACAGAGGTTTGTGAACGCGCAAACCAATATTACCACATTTTGACCCTGTATTTTAATATTGCATTTTGTAAGGTAAAAATGTTAGTTAAATCAGATTGAAAGAAAGCATTTACTATTAAAAACAAATGTTGGAAAAAAACATGCAGATTGACATTTCAGGATCAAATATGCATCTGGTTGAGGCCAATCTTCCAAGCTTGAAAGATGCTCTTCATCTGAAGTCCTTCAGTTTCTCTGTTGTTGAAAACATGGCAATATATTTACAATACACAATGCATATTTTATTAAAAAAGATATCTTATAGCAAAATAAATCACTAGCTGTCACCAGACCTAAGCAGCAATGATGAGGTACAAATGTAAGCTTCAGTATGAGATGGTCCTCATTTGAAAATAAAACATCTGTTGTTTTATTTGTAAATAAACAGCTGGTCTGTTTGTCATTAAATAAATTTAAAAAATCTCACAAGAAACACAGTATCCTCTCTACCTGTGGTACTGTGCCCCCCACCCCCCAGCTGCTTACGACTCAAGACAAAGAAGTAGAACACTACAAAATTAAAATAAGGAACTTTGATTATTAACACTACATAAGAACTGTAAGCTGTATAATGGTCTTGATGTGAAAATGGGGGACATGTAATATAACAGTTGCATAAAGCATATATCTTTGTTTATCTGACAAAGATAATTTACAAAACTTTAAAACATATATAAAAAAATCCAGATATGACAATACATTGGTAAAAACGTTTTTTTACTGTTGTTTTTTTTTATTAAAAGAAAAAAATGAATAACGTTTGTCTTAATTATCTCTTGAGTTGTATTAACTATGTAATAATAATAAAAAGGAAACACCACCAAAAACTTAGAGGCCATGAAAATTAATTGAGATTTTAGCAATTTACATTGGCTTCAAACCCTGTGAAATATTTGGCCTAACAGCTTTTACAAACATCCTTGCTAGTGTTGCTCATCAACTAATTAATTTTTAATGCCTTATAGCCAGATGGAAGCTTGAGTGCGGCCTGACCTCCAATGTCAGGTCATTCAGACTTTGTTTAAATGCGGATGTTGCTTTGTGTGATTTCAGAGCAGAAGTGGTAGTGGTTATCTGGCTTTCCAGTATAAATATATATCACACAGTGCGTGTGTGTGCATGTGTGTGTTTGTTTGCGCCTGTTTTCTGTCTGTGCGTAATGAGTGGTGGATCGTGACCCTTGTGCTGTCTGGGTCCCAATGGCGAATGGGCCTTTTCTAGTGGATATATTGTATTTGATTGGAGAGATGGAAACACAAACAGGCTATTTGGCAAGGCAAATTAAAATGTAGGACACACATAAATGTGCGGTGCATGCCTTTTGATATTGTAATTAGTTCAGCCATGTAAAAACAAGTGAGCTGCATACTGAAAACTAGTGCAGTATGACCAAAGCTATATATCACAGTATTTTTCAAAATTTAGAAGCATTCAGTCAGGCTTAGTCTATATTAACATTTAATATTGTATTCTATCAGTATTACATATATTGGTTGTTTACACTCAGTTACACTGCTGCTTCTCCCAAAAACTTTTAAACTTGTTCTATTTTAAGTGTCCCAAAGACGTATTTATATGTTTTAAATGTGTGTTGTTGTTTTTTTTAATGCTAGATAGAGCATGCAGAAGGCTTTGATGCAGCCTCTCAACTGCAAAGAACGGTTGAAGAAATGGTAGTTATTACACAAACAGCCAGCAGGTGGCAGCAGCGCATAGGAAATGAACCAGGCGATGTTGAAAAACCCCTCAGTTACTCAGAATGCTAAATAGATTTGTGAATAATGATAAAACTAAGCTATATTCGAATGCTAGTTACTGCAAAACGGAAACACATAGAAATATACTTTTTTTCCTGTTTAAAGAGACTTTAATCTTTATTTTGGTAGGTTTCATGTTTTCTATAGCAATACAACACACTATTCTGTGGGCCTTGCAAAATCAGTAAAAATCCAGTAAAACAGTGTGCGGTGTCTTAGCCTTTTTGGGTACAGTGATGTTTTTATTCATTGTGGTTACTGCTAGCCCTGTATGGCCACCACCTCACACATTGCAGCGCAGCATTTGCATTGAATTGAAATATGGTTGCCATTTTGGGCAAGGAAACCAAAATAATGTAACTGAAGCACAGAGCCAGTCATCTTAATGCGACAGGAGAAAAAGCACAAAGTTGTGAGCCTTCCATGGCCATGCCAAAACAGTTCATAAACAAAATCTAGTCTGTAAGATGAGGTATATTTTAGTCACCCCCCCAAAAAAAAGAAAAAAAACGTGTGGTTTGAAAACCACCACACTATTCTATTCCAACTAGAGCCCAGATTTGAGCCCATGACCTCAGAACTCTGAGTCGGATGTGGTAACTGCTCATCTACAATGCCACCCAGCTGGTAAAATACAAAATAAAATACACTCCTGACATTGAGGCCATCACATGGTATTTCTCATTTGTAATTTTTGGAGTCTGGTCCATTTCAAGGGTACATAACTAGTTGCATTCTAATGTTGACTACCAGGGGACATCTTGTCTTTGTCTGACTTAAAGTAGAAAAATAAAAGCTCTCCCAAAGAGGAGGAATGGAAAAGGAAAGAGGAATTGTTGCTTCTGACACTTCCCTTTTCTTCTCCCTCTATGGATACTTCCCCTAATTAATGAACGGCCGAACATGTGTCCTTCAGCACCTTTAACCACAAAGACAGCCAAGGTGATTCTATTTTTAATTGTCCATAAGGCGTGCACACAAAAAGCTAAAAATAAATGAATAAAATAAATACATAATAATAGATATAAAGTAACGGTATTGGAAATATGATTTTTAAAAATCCCCAGTTACATATCAATAAGCAGCAGATGTTATCATATGTTCTTTATTTTTTATTTAGTCATTCATTTTGAGTGTCCTCGTTTGTGAGTCATCTTTGGTTTAACCATGTGCCGCAAGCGGCAGTTTCACATAGTTAGCTGACAAAGGGCAGTTCAAACCATTATGGCAAATCCACCTCCAGGGTGGCCCACTCTGGCAGAGCACATTTGGTGTTAGACATTGCTCATAGATTCAGACAGTGTCACTGTTCTCATGCTGCATTAAACTGATAGATTGCTTGCTCTAGTTGTCACAGAGTTAAATTGAATTATGTGACACACATTGTGAACTTTTACAGATAGTTAGAAATGTATCCACCGAGACTAAATAAGTGCACTTTGTAAACACCTGTGTCTTGTAGATGGTGGCTTTTGTGGATCTGTTTTCGCCACAGAGAAAATATAGGGGAAAGTGTTTCCTTTCTAGAGTCATTCTTGCACCATACAGTGCCGTGCAAAGTATTTGCCCCTGCCTAATTTTTATTTTTTATTTTATGTATTTTTTTTTTGCACATTTATCACATTTCAATGTTCTCTTTACTGCTTATTCTCATTAGGATCACAGGTGAGTTGGAGCAAGAGGTTGGGTTAGAATGGAGAGAAAAAAAAAAAAATTATCAAAAAGGAAACTATTTTCATGTTATTAGAGGACAACAATGCATGAACATAAATAAATGTATTCCCCAAAACACAGAAATGCAAACTATTAAAACAATTTCCATTAAAAAACAAAGACCAAATTTAAATTCCGTATCTTGTATACAGGCACAAACACAAAAAAGACTGTAAGTCCACAGGTTCACTTTATTAATAGGAAAACATAGGCTTCTTGGCGCTATCACGCGTCACGGTTAAGTCCACGGCATCAAATACATTGTCGGCAAAATGAAAAAAGGACCTTGTGGCGCGGTGCCATACTGCAGATTGTTACAACATCAGGCCTAGATTTCAGTACAAATTACATTTTGATGTCTGCCCCTCATAAAAGAAATGCTAGCAAACAATTTGAGGTGAAGCATCTCAGACTTAAACTTTAAGTAACATTTAACAGGTAAATTACTAAAATTACTTTGGCTAATGCTAAACACTGTTGCTACCTTTGTACAGTTAAATAGCTGTAAACAATTAAAATACACTTACCAGGTACTGTATGCTAACTTCCTTGCTCACCATTCGGTCCCGGCTGGCTGTGTTGTAGCGCTCCGGGTGACTAGTACAGACAGGACACTGAGTGTGACGTAGTCCGTACCCATTGGCGAGGTGTACGAAGAAAGTTCATTTATTTTAACTTTGGTGAAAATGCGAATGTGCAGATTGTCCCACCACTCCAAACGTGTCATCCACGCTGCTCCACATGCATCCAAGCCCCACTGCGCAAACTACGTTGACTACAATGAAATTGCAACGGTAGAAACACTTACACCGCATTTGATGTGAATGTAACTTAATGGGGATGGGGAAGCAGTTCACAACACATGTTGATTGTCTCCACTGTTTTGGTTGCTGTATGAAATCTGGCATTGTCTTGATGCAAGATCACTCCGGCTGACTAATTTGGTGAGCTTTTCCAAAAGAGATACCTAAATTCCATAAAATATCATCCACCTTCACCCTTCTGTCAGACTGAATTATGTCATCAACTGCTTTGAGCATGGTTGGACCATGGAAGTGAGTTCTCACTTCTGTTGTCCTTCTTGGCATGTCACTATCAAGAACATTATTCCGCCCTTCATTGAATACTTATCAGTTTTAATAACTATTTTTTTTCTCTGAAACACGTTGCTCCATTCTTAACAGATATTCATCTAAAAAATTCACCTGCTTTGCGCTGTTCTGCCACCATTTTTTTATCACTATCTCCGTTCAAGCCTCGAGCAAATTTTCAACTCATCAATTGTGTACAGTTTAATTGTAAGACTGAATTCAAAACAATAAGCTAATATTACAAAACTAAATAGGATAACAGCCAATACCTAAAGAACTAAATTAAAAAGTAAAGCTTAAGTAAGTAAAGTACGAGCACTTGTATAGAAAATGTCACCTTATACAGTATATTGAATGGCTCTCATTAACTCATTCAAACCCCAAAACGTGTAAATACATTTTTTTTAATAGTTTGTTCTTCACTCCCAAAAACGTATTTACAGTGTTCCCTGGTTTCTCGCGGGTGTTATGTTCCAAAAACTACCCGTGATAATGGAAATCCACATTAATTTAATTTAATTTTTTATTTTACGTTGATTATATATATTTTTTCGTTTATTCTAAATGTTTTTTCGTTTTGGTTTTTAGTTATTATGAATGCTTTTTCACTCATGTTTTTTTTTCATTTGCAGTTATTTTTTTTCATTCACTGACAGCCCAGTTAAAATAGATCTTTGACGTCTTTGGCCGTCATTGGCAGTGAATGAGTTAAAAGTTGTTTTTTTAATTATTATTATTATACAACACAGTATATATATTTTTTTCATTTATTCTAAATGTTTTTTCGTTCATACTATATATTTTTTATTTATTATATGTTTTAAGGCTAACACCTCACCACACACTTTATACATGCACTTTTCTTGATAGGCTCACATACTGTATCTCTTATTTAAATACAGTAGGCCTATACACTCTGTGTTCAAACCTTTGTAAATTTATACACATTTTAAAATAATAATAATAATAAAATAGAATTAAACTAATATCCAAAACATTTATTGAAGAAACAAAAAAAAACTGGTCTGGCGGTCTCGGTACGACAAGCTGGTCGGCAGTCGATCCACAGCGTATACGCAGCCGGCGTAATATGAACAATCTGGTGTAATCTAGGGGTGAGCCATGCGGCGGTGGCAGACGCACGCTGAAGTGTTCCAGGCCATGAAATTGGGAAACTGTCGGGCCTCTATCTACAGATAGCGAACGCGACGGGCAAGTTCAGAAAGCGACGGGCCATACCGGGACAGCATTGCTCCTGAAACTCCACTCGAGCGCTGTGGCCAGCGCGGGCCTGCGTGAACAATGGGGCGGCTGGCAGGTGGCGCGCTGAGCCGTCTGACGGCGGCGATGGACGCCGCGTGCATACACTGTAAAAACAAAAAACAACTACAATGCTGTAAAAAAAATAAAGCACGCTGTAAAAAAAAAAATCGCAAAACAGCAAGGCTGCGAAAGAAGAAGCCGCGAGAAACGAGGGAACACTGAATATGTTTTTTATGTTTGATTTATGCAAGAGCATACAGAAGGCATTGATGCAACTTCTGACATGAAGCGGTGGCTTAAAGCAAAGGTAGTTATTACAAAAAACAGCCAGCAGATGGAAGCAGAGTGTAAGAGATCAGCCAGATCCATGCAACAAGCTCTTTTTGCCAGTGTTTTCAACAGGAATGTGAATAATGATAAAACTTGGGTATTATAATGCTAATTGCTGCACAACGGAAACAGATATAAATATACTTTTTTTCCTGATGAAAGAAGAGACGCTAATCTTTCTTGGGTAGGTTTGTTGTTATAGCAATAGAACACAATATTCTGTGGGCCTTGCAAAATCAGTCAAAATCCAGTAAAACAGCCGGGTGTCAAAGGGGGTTACTTCAGTGAAAATGGCTGGGAATAAATGAGTTAAGTATGAGGAACAACAAAGTGGGCTGCTTTGATTAGCAAAGCTGCAGCACCACCTCTACTGCTTAGCATCACTCAGAGGTTTTATCTAGGCAATGCTATGGTAACAGCATTAGCTTCACAGGGATACAAAGAATTTCTTTGTCTGGCAGTCCAACTCACATAATCGCATACAATCACACTCTCATATACACACGGAGCTTGCTGAGAAGAACATGCCAGCTACACTAACATTTACACTGTTATTGGTGAGCTAGGCACACAAATGCGTGAATTTGGGTGTCTTTCTTCCATCCATGTGATTCATCTTGTGAACTTACTTTGGTAAAACAGTCTTCAATGTTTTGCTAAGATTGCAACAAGTACATGTTTAACTGCTGCTCAGAAAATGTCCTGTGTTCAACGGCAACTAGGATTATGAGAGAGAGAGAGCTGAGGCTCGTGCTTTTGAAAATGGATGGATGGATGGATATATGGGTGGATGGATGGATGAATGGATATAATAGTTTTATAAAAGTGGTGCACACTCAGTTGAGTCTTTCTTGAATGAACATAATATAATCGTGGTTTTCCAGTCTGGTTTTAGGATTAGGGATGTTCGATACCACTTTTTTTAGACCGATACTGATACTCAAATTTTCAGTACTCACCGATACCAAGTGCAGATACCATTAGTACTTATGATACGTAAAATACAAATTTAAAAACAATGACAGATTTTTTTTTTTTAAGTCCATCCCTATAATAGCAAATTTCCTTGAAATTGCTTGAATTAATGGCAATTATATTTTTTCAATTTGCTCATAAAAGTCATTTTGCATAGAGCACACACAAAAAAATGAATTACTTCTGGTTTGGACACACATTGTATATGCTGACTGGAGGGGGAGAGAGAGAGGGGGGTGATGTCGTGTGGACTTTGATTATTTGGGATTTATCTGCTACTGGGTTACAAGGCGCATGGTATGTTACATTGTATATGAGAGAGAGAGAGAGAGAGAGAGAGAGAGAGAGAGAGAGAGAGAGAGAGAGAGAGAGAGAGAGAGAGAGAGAGAGAGAGAGAGAGAGAGAGAGAGAGAGAGAGAGAGAGAGAGAGAGAGAGAGAGAGAGAGAGAGAGAGAGAGAGAGAGAGAGAGAGAGAGAGAGAGAGAGAGAGAGAGAGAGAATTCATTGTCCTTCATTCGATCAAACATGGTTTATAAAACACAAATAGTGCAAATACCAATGAAAAAAAAGTTTATGCTGATTGAGTATCCAAAAATTGACGTAGCGTGTGCAACGCCATCTTGACCAGTTTTGAGCAGTTAACGTAATTACATCTGTGCTTTAACATGGAACTACTCATTGTTGACTTATTTCCTGGTCTATTTTGCTAGGAAAATGCTGTATGGGGTCATCAAGTATAAGTAAGACATTTACATTGGCTGGCAAATGCAGCCAACCTGCGAGCCCTGAAAGGTCTCTGAAAAGCTGTTACCAAGATTTTTCACCAAGATCACTGCATTGACTCCCCCAGTCAGGATCGATTTTAAGGTTCTTTACTGGTTTTTGAATGTGGTAAAAGGTCTTTCACTTGTATAGCACTTTTCCACATTTGGCATTAAGGCACTCAAAGCACTTTACATTGACTTCACATTCACCAACTGATGGTGCGGCATCAAGAGCAACTGGTGGTTCAGTTTCTTGCTCAAGGGCACTTCAACATGGGTACAAGGGTCAAACCCACAATGTCTGGGTTGCGAGACGACCACTCTGAGTCATGCCACCCCAACATCTTAAAAGGTCTTGGGCTATCATATCTATCTGATATGCTTTTCATATCAACACTCGCGGGGCACCCTGAGGTCCTCTAGCAGACTTTTTAAATGTTAAACTGAAATCACCGATTATCACTTCGGTTCTCTCTCTCTACCTCTGACAAATGACTGGTTAAACACACAAACATGGTGTCACTATATCTGGAGCAAGCTTGTGCCCATAACTGGCCTTTTATGTGTGGTGAGCAGGGCCAGTTTAGCCAGACAGAACAGACCAATGTCAAAGGTTGTATTTGCAAAATTTGCCTCAGGATACTGGTAACTGCTACTCTGCCTACTGAAGCTCCCAGTGGGACAGCATAGCCATTTAACAACTATAGCATCACAGATGTTTACTCCCAATATCAAGGCCTATAATCATATAATAAAAATCCCAATGTCTCTGGCTAATATTTATTTTGGAATAGATGTGTGTATGTCCTCATCCTTGTCTCCTAGTCTTACATTAAAAAATATCTTAATTGGGAAATATTTGGTGGCTGTCTCTTATTTGACAGACCCTCAAGCTGTTAAATACTGTCACGGTTGGCTGTGGTTTTGGACCCAAGTGAGTGTGTGTGTGTGTGTGTGGGGGGGGGGCAGAGCAAGGAGGCCTGAGGTAAAGTCCAAAAACAAAAGGGTGTTATTAATTAAACAAAAACAAGGTTGTGCACAACATGCCGGCAAAAAACAACAAAGTCCTAGATCAAAGCAAACTCAAATGGCATGACGAGGAACTAGCAAGACATGGAAGAAACGACAAAACTTGGAAATGACAATGGACTGACCCAGACTGGACAAACACAACAGACTAAATACACCGACACGAATGAGAAACACCTGGGGAACACAATAGGCTGAGGGCACCGATTGGTCAGATACACTGGGAAGGGATGAAACACAGGTGGACGTGATCAGACATAACGAGACAAGGTGAGAAATCAGGAATACATGACAAACAACAACCACAGACACAAAAACAACAAACATACCCATAATAAACAAAATCCAACCCCTACAAAACCGAAACCTAACAAATACACTCTAGTACAGGGGTAAGCTTGCTGCTAAAGTCCGGTAGTGTGAGGGCAATCGATCCGTGCCTGAATACAGTTCGGATCCATAGTTTGGCATGATTGGGAAAGGTGGGCCTGAGAATGGGTACGGTTGGCCGCACAGGCGCACAGCTGCAGCGAGTAGTCGCCGCGCGAAAAGTAACCATGACGTCACGTACGTATGTGCGACGTATATAGCGAGCGACTAGAACTGTTGACCATACATGACGTCTTCTTCTTGTGTGAATCAACGTGCTGACGTATATTTCGGAGGTAACTGGGCACGGTTTTAAAAATCATCAGGTTGCACGGCACAAGTGCATACTTTTAGTAGTGCAACAAATCTTTGCGCCGTGATGCGTTCGGATCAAGTGCGAGGAATCAAGCTATCCACTATGCGCTGCTAAGGCCAACTTCAAAATAAAAGGAATAATAGAATTACAATAGGAATAACAACTAGACTAAGTACAATTTCTGAGAAATTGTGTGGGAATGCTGAAAGCTAAATGCTAATAGTTGAATGCTAAGATGAATGCTTATGAAGTAAATTGAAAAATGAATTATGTGAAAATGACTCAGGGCGGCACGGTGGATGACTAGTTAGCACGTCCGCCTCCCAGTGCAGAGGACGTGAGATCGAGTCCGGGCTTCGGCCTTCCTGGGTGGAGTTTGCATGTTCTCCCCATGCTTGCGTGGGTTTTCTCCGGGTACTCCGGTTTACTCCCACATTCCAAAGACATGCATGTCAGGCTAATTGAACTGTCCAAGTTGTCCATAGGTGTGATTGTGAGTGTGGATGGTTGCTCGTCTCTGTGTGCCCTGCGATTGGCTGGCTACCAGTTCAGGGTGTACCCCGCCTACTGTCCGAAGCCAGCTGGGATAGGCTCCAGCTACCCTTGTGACGACTAGCGGTTAAGAAAATGGATGGATGGATGAAAATGAGTCATTGTTAATTGTCGTTGAAAGATAAATTGGAAAAAAAAAGAAAAGTCTAAGGTGAGATTCAAACCATCGAATGTACTAAAATGTGGTCCAAGCAGGGATTGGACCCAGGTTCTCCATGGTGGCAGGCAATTACTCTAAGCACTGAGTTAAGTAAATTGTTGTAGCTCATGGCTCAGGGCGTATTCATATTTAAAAGTTTTGTACAAAGCTGAAATCAAACAATGCTGAATGGGAACACGTGTTTAATAATTTCTGTGAAATTATGTATTAATGCATTTCGTGATTTGATAGTGAGTTGGTTTACATATACTGTATATCACTTAGCATATTGGCCATGAATATATTTGCAATGTACAGTCAAAGGGGGGATTCATACCCGCGACCTCCTGGTTACTGGACAATGCACTTTACCAACTGCACCACTGAGCAGTATCAGAGATCTGGTAATGATAATCAGTTCTATGTATGGAAGTGGGCGTGGAAAGTGGGACATGTCAATGTGTGTCCATTCAAAATTAATGGGGAAAAGTTGTTATTTAACGTTAAATTGTGTGAATACTGTAAGTTATGTGGAATCAGACATATACGTATACCCTGGAAGGCATGAATTTTTTTAAGCAAGTTGAAAATTGGACAATGTAAATTGGATGTATTATCTTGTAGTTGTTCACGGCAAAAAAGTGTGGAGAATAAAAATCACAATAACGTATGTGCTAAGCATTCCAGAATAATACAATAATACATGGACGTCAACACAAAAGCCTTGGTCATCATTGGATGGTCGAGGGCTTGGAGGCGGAACTTCCGCCTCTCAGTGCAAAGACTTACCGTATCCGCTCCCACAACACGCAAGATGACTAAAAAAAATAGTTTTCGGGATAACATATACAATAGCACAGAAAGACTTCAGAGTGAACAAGGTTGTTTTTGCAGTAATGTTTTATTTCGCTGCTCCGATCAATGACGTCATTGATCGCTCATGCAAATTATGACATTAGAGGCCATCACCAATCATGCCTAAAATGGCAATTATTGGCCGATCATGATCAAACCGATCAGATCTAATGATGTAAAACCCCCCAAAAAATTGCAAGTCAGTGCCCCATTACTGGCGAGCTTTTTTTTTTTAGAACAGATCCCAGTTACTCGTTACACACTGGCACCTACACAGTAAGGCCAATGTGTCTCATTCCTCGGCCCCACCCTCTTTCTCCTCAGTGCATGTGCACTCGCAGGAGAAGTAGGAAAACAAGTTAATTGAAGGCAGTTAATGTCAAAGAGGCCCCTCATTTTACACAACTGCGTAAGAAGAGCTCATTAAGGTGACAGTGTTAGCGGTTATTGAAGTAAAAAAAAAAAGGATACTTTTTATTTTTACTGACCTCTTCTTGTGGAAATTCACATCGGTGGGCGTGGAACCTATCACTTGCGAAAAGTGAGGAAACACTGTACTATATTTTTCTCAATATTATTTCATATTTTCAATGACAATGTATTACATCCTAAATCACATATTTTTCTAAGTCATCAATAGTCCAGTGGTTAAAGCAAAAGACTGGTGTGTGGAAAACCAGGGTTTGAATTCTGTTTGGCGCAGATTTTAGTACAACTTCAATGTCATATAATGATTATTGTCAAATTATTTAACGTCATTATTCAATGTCATTTCACATTATTATTATTATTATGAAGCATTTAAAATATTATTAGCATTCAGCTTTCAGCATTCACACTTTTTTTTAATCTAAAAAAAATAGTTTCCAGATTAATCGATTGTTAAAATAATCATTAGTGAGCAGCTCTAAAAATGAAAATGTGAAGTTAATCTACAGTACGTGATCTGCATTGGCCTATCGCACTCATGGATGATCAGTATCTGAATAAAACAACGATTGGAAAACCCCTAGTGCAAAGCATACCATCTCGGAAGCTAATTACACACGTAAAATTTCCGTTCATGGGCACGTAGTAGTGGTGGTGGTGGTGGGGGATTATTTCCATAACAAATTTGGTCAAAATTATACAGGGGAGACAAGTAAGACTTCTCATTAGAAAATGAGTGGGTGTTGAATTAGGCATCGTGGGTAGTCACTATAATGGCTGTCTCCTACTCCTTTTTATGATTAGTCGCATTCCATCAGTGTTCTGTGATCACTGAGGCTTACAAGTACAATGTATTTGTCTCGCCATTTCCCCACTTTTGGGTTGTTAATCCACAGATCATTTTAGTAATTGTCTCAGTTGAACTTGAAGAATGTTGGCTGTTCAAATTTATAATAAAAGAGAGTTAACGACTCAATGAAGTGTCTAATGACTGAACTGAATGTGCCTTCCAGGAATGTTTTATTCTGAAAGCTTTTGCTCCATCTTTTAAGTCCTAACAGGCCTATTTCATGGTGGCATGAGTTTTTTTGATGCCCACTTCATCTCTATATAAAAGGTTTTTACAGTACTCTATTTTTTATTGTAATATTTAAAAAGTACAATAACAATTGTAACATTGACGGGTCTTGATAACTATCATACAAATATCTAAACTCAAAAGCCAGATTGATAATTGTGATTCACTCAGGGAAGTTTTTCACATTATCAATTTGGAATTTCACTCTGCAGATCCGTTCGGGAAAGTACATTCTGTACAATACTTCGAGCTGATTGGACGATGCGGCATCTTGCGTTTGTTTTGACCAATCACGGCAACGGATGAAAATGTCTCGTCTTAGGAAAAAAAAAACAGCTAAAAATGCACCAAGCGCCTCTCGCTGTTCAACATTTAACAAGGTAAAGGTGAGTAATACCGCGAAAATTCAGCTTGCTGGCAAGGTTGACAAATATCGATTTGACAATAACCACCACGCCAGAGTGCTGTGGGAACCCAAGTACAAACCATCCATCCATCCATCTCCTTAAAGGACTCCAACTTAGATTACCCTTGCCCTGTCTGACTAAATCCTGGCTACACAACAATACAATATGATTAACATTGAAGGATTTCAATGTTTCAAGGAGAGAACCTCTGGCAAGGGTTTGCCCGGTGATGAGGCCTGTGGCATATTGTTGAAGGGAACAGATACATGCAGGCAGCATATCCGTTAATCTTATCCAGAATAGGTTGAAAGCAGCTGATCTACATGCCTCTGCCATATCATGTCCCCTGTCTGGACAGCATAGGATACTGGTCCAGTCTGAGCAATGATCGTCGCTGGAACCCAGGTAGATGTATCACTGTAGTTGAGGTTAGATATTTGTATGATAGTTATCAAGACCCGTCAATGTTACAATTGTTATTGTACTTTTTAATATGAGCCGACTGAGCTGTTGCACTACACATTGAAACATGTGCTTGCGCCGTGTGACCGAATGAATTTTTTAGCAGCACAGACTGTAAAGTTGGCCACATTTGCAGGTAAATTTGTTGCATTGTCGAGTTGTAAATATGTCTGATTAAATTGTCCCTGTCAAATAAATTAATAAAATGAAAATCAATCCAGCAAATAATTGATTGTAAGGCTTCGTCTTTGGTAAGGAAACGTACAGTAGATTTATTAGCGTAGCCAACTAGAGATGACCCTGAATTTCTTGGTGATAAATTCTGGTTTTCAGATATGTCATGTTGGTAAAAAAAAAAAAAAACACTGTTCACAAACTGAACATGGCACTAAGGAGCCAGGTTCTCTGGTTCTCTTCTTTTTCTTTCTTTTTTTTGGGCTCAGACTCTGAAACTAAAGACCTTTTGTACGTCGTAGCCTAGCAATGAGTGAAGATCTTTTACTGGGATCCAACTCACTGGAAGGTAGTTAAAGCCTTCTTGGATTGACACTACTTACTGGGGACTTTTTTTTTTTAACATGCAAAAAGGATGTAGTAAGTTAGTGTGACAAGATTGGAATGGGAATAAGCTTCCCACGGCCTTATGTGGTCTGTAATGATTTAAAAAGTATTTCAGCGATTTAGTCCAAAGTTTGAGTTTTTCTGCCAACACTCATACTGGAAGTCACCTTTGATCAAAAGATAACTTTTATTGAGGTTATCTTTTTCTCTGTGTGTTTCAGATTATGCTGGAAGGTTAAGAGGTCGAATGCCCCTGTGAAATGGTGAGTTGTCAAAAATGTTATCACACTGTGTTTTTCTTGAGGTTGATGTGAAAATACTGTCAAGGATTTTTTTGTCAAAACACATAAGAATTAAGAATACCAACATCAAAGGGTAAATTTTAGTTTTTAAGTGCACATATAGTATTGAGTAGTTGCGTATGCGGTTCCGCCAGGCCACTGGTTCATGTTTCAAGGGGCTTTCTTATTTTCCTTGTTTCACAATTGAAGACACGGATGGGGGAAGTATGTTCATGTTTGTTTTTTGTTTTGTTTTGTTTTCCGGGGGATGCTGAAAGACACGTGTGCGTGTGTGTGTGTGTGTGTGTGTGTGTGTGTGTGTGTGTGTGTGTGTGCGTGCGTGCGTGTGTGCGTGTGCGTGGGTGGGTTGGTTGTTTGCAAACATGTTTTTACTTTGGAGAACAATGACCAAACCGGTAACTGATTCAGTTTCAACAACGTTAATGAGTACACCATTAATACCCCCTTTTTTTAATCACTAAACCAGGGGTGCTCAATGCGTCGATTGTGATCGACCAGTCGACGACGAAGGTAGTATTGGTAGATCGCATGACAACATGCGACCTTAAAAAAAGAAAAAAAGTGCCACCTTAAAACAAAAAAACAAAAGAAAGGCGACATCCCATCATCGATCCCGTTACTTGATTGTGCAATTCTTCTGACACGCGCACAGGCAGCAACGCAGAAACGCAGCAGGCATTGCAGTGGCACTGGCCCATTTCCTTATTTTTACGCAAGCAAGGCAAGAGGCGCCCGCTGGTCTTCCAAAGTCATAAAAATACAGTATATACTATAAATATAATAATGTTTTACAACAAAGCTGAACTATATTTACAATTTAAAAGGTGCTTGTGGATGGATTTGTAATGATTGTGGTTTAAAAAAAATTGCTAGTGCACACCGCTCGCCTGGTCGTGTGTTCTCATTCACTTGAATTGGAGGCTGTAGTTAAACGAATGAGGCTGAGCTCGCCATTCAGAAATAGCTTCACGAGCCGGTCATGAAATCAAGATTGCAATATTTCATCCATGGTGGTCCATATGAAATTGTAAATATGTTCAATGTTGGCACAACTTCCGTGCGGTGCGGTGGCTATGTGGTGCTAATTTTATTTAGTTTATTTAACGGTTGCGGACCCCAACAATCAACAAACAATCATTGGTTAATAAACAGTAGTCATGGTAATCATTACTTTTTTTTTTAATACAGTCTAATACAAAATAAATATCCGTTTATTCAATTAATTGATTGAATAATCAATAGAATAATGTATTCTAAAAATATTCGATGGTGCGAGCACTACCATAAATATAGTACTAACTATGATCCCGAAACATGTCAATATCATTTCATACTCATCTTAGTGACAACATAACCCTTTTAAAGTAATGACTTAGAGTTGGTTTGATTTAGAAAGAAATGCACTGAAAGTGGAAGCGACGACCACCTACAGGCCCCAGCTGTGTAGGGTAAATGGTGGTCGACCCTTTGGGGCCGACATGAGTTGCAACATGTTTTTCTCCTTCAGGTATCTGTAGCAAAAAAAAATGCCGGCGGAACAGCCTTTTATAAGGCAAGATGCGATCTATGTAATATAATTAGCGATTATTAGACCTACGATTAAAAAAAAAATTCATGTATGTTGAGGTGATAGAACTTATTTTTCTCTATATTATTGAAAATAATTGTGGCTTTTTAAAAAGAATGAATTATTAGTTACCTAGATGGTGCTAAAAAATACATGCCCAAAGATGCCCGTTGACCAATTACTGATTTCATATTAGGAGACATCTTATGGCATTTTAGGTGAAAGAGGACAACAATTATGTATAGGTGCAGTTTTTAACTCATTTGCTCCCCAAAACATATAAAAACGTTAAATTTTAAATATTGCCATGGTCCCAAAAACTTGTTTATACATTTTTTATGTTGTTGTTTTTTATGCTAGAGCATACAGAAGGCTTTGATGCAGCCCCTGACCTGAAGAGGATGCTTAAATAATGGTAGTTATTACAAAAAAAAACGGCCAGCAGGTGGCAGCAGAGTATAAGAGATCAACCAGAGCCATGATGCAACAAGCTCTTTTTGTCAGTGTTTTCAACAGGTTTGTGAATAATGATGAAACTTAGCTATATTCTAATGTTAATTGCTGCAACAGATAGAATTGTACTTTTTCTTCCTGGTGAAAGAAGAGACTCAAATCTTTCTTTTGGTAGGTTCCAAGTTTTTATAGCAATAGAACACAATATTCTGTGGGCCTTACAAAATCAGTCAAAATCCAGTAAAACAGCTGTGAGTGAAAGGGATTGCTTCAGTGAAAATTAGTTAATGAATAGCTGAGAATAGGTTTCATGGGGGAAAATAGGTAAATTCACAGATAGTGGAAAGTGATTTGGGAGGGTTCAGAGGATTTATTGGTTGAAAGTTGTGTTAAGAGTCTGCTTTTGTTTTCTCTTTCAATTAGATCTGCTGCAATGCCAGCGTGGGTGATATGTCGTCTTCCAGTGCTAGCAGTGAGATCACTGCTTTCCCTCGTGCTATTAGCGACTGGCTGGGACCTTAACTCCAAGCCTGGTTTTGTTGCACAAGGAACAGACTCTTCCTTTAGCTTTTATCCCACCTTCATACGGAATGACACCGAATTTGAGCACTTGGCCTTGCATCCTCACCCCAATGTGGGTCGAGTTTATGTTGGAGCTCGTGACAACTTGTTCCAGTTGGACAAATTTCTGCAGCCTGAACTCCAGGATCATACTGGACCAGTCAAAGACAGCAGAGAGTGCTTGCCTCCTGTAACAGAGAGTAACTGCCCTCAAGCGCGGCTCACCAGCAACCACAACAAGCTCTTGCTGATCAACCCATACTCCATGGAACTCATTACTTGCGGCAGTGTCAACCAAGGAATCTGCCAGAAACGAAGTCTTGATTCTGTCAACAAGGTGCTGTTCTCCACTGAGACGCCAGTGGATACCCAATACGTAGCAGCTAATCACCCCAATGTTAGTACCGTCGGCCTCATCGTCCAGCCTCATCCGCACAGGCAGCCGGTTCTTTTTATAGGGCGAGGCTACACAAGCAGCCAGCCACCCATCGCCACACGAAACTTGGACCAGGAACCCATATTTTCTTATGAAGAAACTGCAAAGTTGGCTGTGGCTGGTCGCCTCTCTGAATATGACCATCATTTTGTTGCATCCTTTGCCCACCATCATCATGTGTACTTCCTCTTCTACAGGCGAGACCTGAGGTCCAAATCACGTGAATACCGCACCTACATCTCTCGTATATGTTTGGATGATCAAGCCTATTATTCATATGTGGAAGTGCCCTTGACGTGTCGTTCCCGAGCAGGGAAAAATTATAATCTCCTTCAAGCAGTCCAGCTGGGATTTTACAAGGACAGCACACTAAATCAAGGATCTGAGATTGTTCTTGGTGTTTTTTCCACTCGTTTGGCTACATCCAATCGACCCAGTGAAGACTCTGCCCTGTGCATGTTTAACCTGGAGGATGTGGACCGCAGGATTAACTCCACCAGAGACCTGTGTTACACAAAGATGGGCAGAGAGTCTGGAATAGAGGCAGCCTACATTGAATATGAAGTCAAATCCAAATGTGTCAACCTGCTAGAGGTGAGTTAACCAAACAAAACAAAGTTTAACAGAACGATTAGTGCCATCATGCTTTCAATTTTAAGCTTTCTTAAAATAATCGCCCAAGTCATTTTTTTCTGGAAACACACACACAAAAAAAGCCAATTTTTTTAGGCAAAGACTTGAGACAAATATTTTAACAGGGTGACGAATTGTTGTGGTATACAGTACACTGCCATTCTTCTGCCTTTCATTCCTACTACTATTGTTTGCATTGGGTAGAGCACTAAACACTCTCATTAAGGAGATGTATTTTTAACCCTAAACAGGGTTAATGGATATCATAGGTCAGGATTGGAATTGCTAAAATGTAGCAATTCCGATTCCATTCTTGATACTGCTTATCGTTGCGGTTCCATATTGAGTCTGTTTAGTTTACTTTGGAGATAAGTTTAAACTGTTTAAAGTGTTTAAAAAATAAATTAGCTCAGGGGCCAAAACGTCACTGTGTCGGGCCGCCTTAAGTTAACTAATACTGAAGTATTAAATGGGAGACATTATTCTCTTGTATTATTGCAAAGTATGAATTTGTCCTCGTTAACAACTGCTAAAACGGGTTTTCATACTAATATTTATTGTGGTTCTGACTAACTATGACTGTGTTAGTGTGGGTCTGGGACAGACTACAGCAGGTTCCGACTGACATGCAAATTTTTGGTACACACTGCCAAAGGAACAAAACTCTGTCATATACCAAGAATAGCATCTATAAACAGAACATATTACAATTTGGAATAGATCAACTACAGAGCGGATGCATGGTATGTTTAAAAAGAAAGTGTACTCAGAGTGTTGAGAGAGCCACAGTAGGGTTGGAAAAAAGATTTACAGAGTGATTAAATTCCAATTTCCTTCCTGTTAAGAAACAACAGACAAAACAGACCTCAGCCCTGGATAGTTTCTGTTCAGTCAATTCTTGCGTGAGAGTCGATCCCTTGACTAAGCTTTTCAGAACATGCTTTGTTATTGAAGATAAGGCTTTGCAACTTATACTAAACATGGCCAAAATGCCTCCTCAGAAATCCTCCCTCTTGTGGTTAGAAGCAGTATTTTGGCCTGACTGCCCATATGATTGTAGCCTGCATGACATTTGTCAAAATTGTCAGCATGTGCCATTATTGTGTAATCTCCCATCGGCTGCGTCACTTAGTAACATGCCAAGCTTGTTGCTTTAAAATGCAAAAGGCAAACTGAAAAATTACGTTTTCATAATTATCTGTAATAATCATCCATAGCTTGTTTAAAACCGTCTTTGCTGAATGTACTTTCTTATTTTCTCTCAACAGTGTTCTCCCATATAATAAATAAAATAGGCTCAACTAGTCCTCATCACAAATCACCAAATCAATCCCCACTTAAGACCTTAGATAGCTGAGACTCTTAAATTGTAATTTAATTGCAGCAATCGCTTAGTCTATGTTCTCCAGCACAACTTATGACTCATCTCAAACTATTTAAAACATTTCAGTCTGGTTTCTGCCATGGCCACAGCACTGAAACAGCCTTGGTCAGGGTCATAAATGACCTCCTGATGGCAGCAGACATCGGTTCCCCATCCCTACTCATCTTCTTGTACATGACAGCAGCTTTTGACACAGTTGACCATCACATCCTTCTCCACCATACCATTGGACTCTCAGAAAACGTGCACAACTGGTTCACCTCCTACCTGTCTGACAGATCAGAATATGTCACTTTGGGCCAAGCAAAATCACACACACTGTCACCAGCAGGGTTTGGTATTGGGTCCCACCCTCTTTCCCCTCTATCTGCTCCTCCTGGGAAATCTCATCAGCAAATATGGGGTTTCCTACCACTGCTATGCTGATGATACACAACTCTACATAAGGACAACTCCCACTTCTTCCATCCCCCTGCCAACATCCAAACTGTCTGCCTGCCTGCAGGAGATAGAGATGTGGATGAAGCATTACTTTCTTCAATTAAACACCTCCAAATCAGAAGTCATTCAAATTGGCACTTTACACTAGCTCCACTCTTCTGCCATCACCAGCATCACTTTTTCCGGTCAAAGCATCCCTCTCTCCACATCTGTCACTAAATTAGGAGTTAAAATGGACCCTCAGCTCACATTTGACACACACATCAAACACCTCTGTAAAACCTCATCTCATACACTGTCCCTGGCAGCTTCAGAAAAGCTCGTCCACACCTTTATGTCCTCCAGGCTAGACTATTGCAATGCATTCCTCATTAGGGCTGGGTATCGATTCAGATTTCCAAAATCTATTTGATTCGATTCAGAAGGGCCCGATCCAATTCTATTCACGATTCATACTGATTTTCGATTCAGTTCAGGATTTTATGCAGTACCATTTTTTATTTTAAATGGAAGACATTCTCAGAAGTACCAATGCTGCAAAAACTTCTTGCTCTTACTTGGTGCATTAGTATTAAAAAAAATAATCCAATGCAGTTACATTAATCATGCATGTTTTATTGAACATGACCTGATCAAAACAATAAATAATTGAATTTGATTACAACCACAGCACTATGTAAATAAAGTTGCAAAAACACTGGGCTCTTTTTGGGGTAGTCTGAATAACGGGCACATTTGAACAATGCTCAAACAAAAAGTTTTTGAACCGAGTACGTGCTGCCTCTGGCATATTTCCGTGGTTTCATTTTTCGTAAAATAAATTTTCCCCATGACACGAGATGGCACATTAATTTATGTATGGCGGCGTATTAAAAGTATCAATTCATGGTTTTATGTATCGATATTGGGCTATGAAAAAGAATATCGATTCGATATATCGATTTTTTCGTTGTTGATTTTTTTTTAACCTAGCCCTACTCCTCATTGATATTTCTGGCAAGAACATTCAGAAACTGCAATACATCCAGAACTGTGCTGCCAGGATCCAGAGGGCGGTGCGCAAATTTGACCACATCACCTGAAATCACTGCATTGATTAATTGCATTAATACAAGGTTTCCCTCCTCACCCATCAGTGCTCACGGTCATGCCCCACAATACCTCAAAGAACTCCTTATACCAAAGACCTCCTCACGAACCCTTTGTTCTACATCCTCAAACCTCCTTCAAGCCCCCAAAACCAAGCTCCACACTATTGGCGATCGGGCCATCTCGGTGGCTCCGAGGCTATGGAATGCTCTCCCTGACCACTTGAGGGCTCCACAGTCTATTGACATTTTTAAATGGGCTTTTAAAACTTTTCTTTTTGCAAAAGCGTTTTGCTAGACTTTTTTACTTTGTAGCACTTTAAGATTGTTGAAATATAAAGTGCATTACAAATAAAATGTATTATTATTATTATTATTGTTATTACATAATGAATTTTGAGCGTGTCATTCGGCATTGGGACACTATTCCGTCATCGTCAATCCGTCAATATTTCAAGCCGAACCGTCAATCCATCATTCGTCGATTGATCATCAGAATGAGATTTCCATCATTCGAAGTGGGCATCCGTCAATCGTCAATCTGTCATCAAAATGGGACGGGCGTCATTGATGACTGAAGTATTGACAATTTCACTGACGGACGGAAACCCACCTCCGTCTCTACTTGACCTTTCGTCAATATTGAGTGAATGCCCACCTCAGTTCTACATGTGTGCTGAGATAACACATTCATAATTATTGTTAAAATAATATTAGCACATTTTTCTTCAAGCGCCCTTCAAGGAACTCAAGGACACAGAACAATCGCTAAAACAACATTGATTAAAATGAAATCATACAATACAGCACGTTGTCACTGTCACTGCAATTTTAAAGGTTATAGAGCACAGATCTCAAACTCTGGTCCTCAATGGCCGCAGCCCTGCATGTATATGTCTCCCTCCTCAACATACCTGATTCAAATGATCAGCTAATCAGGAAGCTCTGCAGGAGCCTGACAAATATCCTGATCATTTCAGTGAGGTGTTTTGGGGGCGGGAAACACCTAAAACATGTAGGTCCCTTGGCCCTCGAGGACCGGAGTTTGAGAGTGAGACCATGATATAGAGACTATTAAAATTATATAGATATAGAGACTATTAAAATTTAAAAAATAAAAAATAATTGCCTGTGACAGTGTCCTATTGCAATGCTTACCATTGGATAGGTACTAACTGTATATGAAAAAGAAAATGTGTTTTTGCAGTGCAAAACCTTACACAATGTTTTACACAGTATACCCAAAAAATTCCCAATTGTCCCGTTGCGAGATGGCTGATCAAGCAACAAAAGATCAGGAAGACGTCAGTGCCAGATGGAATATCTCCCTCCCTCAAAGTCTGCGCTGACCAGTCAGTTCCAGTCCTCATGCAGATCTTAAACAGATCCTTGGAGCTGTGTGAAGTCCCGTGCTGCTTTAAATGCTGCACTATTATCCCAGTCTCCAAGAAACCTGCAATATCAGGACTGAAGAACTCCAGGCCTGTTTTAATATCTGTGGTGCATGATGCAGTCAACGTGGGGCTGCATTTCATCTTGGAACACCTCGACGATTTAAGGACCTACCCGACGATCCTGTTTGTGGACTTCAGCCCTGCGTATTTAGCAGAGGTGTCAAACTCAATTGCAAAGGGGCTTAAAGCTTAAAGCACACTTAATGTCGTGGGCTGTACAGGGTTAACATTTATTCAACAAACTAAAACTTTTTTTGAACAAGAATATGTATTCAAACAGATTAGATATAAGATTTAACTGTAATTATTCAAGTAAACATTTACTTTGTTTGGCAATTGTCACTTAGCTACTAATAATGAGAGTGCAAAAAAATGCACTTGGACAATATGGTTGGAACTTGGTGTGTCCAGTGTCCTTCTTTTTTTTCCTTCAATCTAGTCCTTCTCTCTTCATACGTATATACATTAGTCCAGTATTGTGGTTTTATAAGTGATTATGTTTGTGAAAAATGGACCAATAGGCAAGTGTACATGACATGGGAAAATACACTTTACACTTAAGTAAGGCAGAATTATCAAACACTTTTAAAGCAGCAACATGGTTCGTCATTGAATCCAATTCACACCGCTTCTGGTGCACTACTTAGCAGACTGATGCTAAAAGAACATCACACTCATAACAAAATATTGGATCTTAGTGAAAACAGACTAAAGCTAATGTGAAGTTGTGATGGGAACTCTCAATGGTTCTTTGTATCTTTAATGCTCGCTATACTAATAATAACAACCAGACTATTTTTTCATTTATTTTTCATTCAACCTTTATTTAACCAGGAAGAGTCCCATTGAGTTAGAACAACTCTTCTCACGGGGAGTCCTGGCCAAGACAAGCGGCAGATAGTTGCATAACAGACAAGAGACAAAACAAGACTCCACATGGCTATAAGCTACTTCATTGGTCACACTCCACATAGTAGCACAATAGACATCATACAGGCATGAGATATATAACAGGCAGATTATTAAAAACAAAAACAAAACAAAAAAAACATCTACTACCCATAAGTGCTTTAGCAATTAAAAAAACTGCCCAATTTTTTTTTTATACAGAATGCAGTGGTGGTTTCTAGCCGATGCATCTGTAATGAAGCGTAGGGCTGAGTGGTGGATGACATAAATTTTTATTTTATTTTTTAACAAAAATGAAGAGGTTTGCATATAAATGAAATCACCATAATCCAATACTGATAAAACAGTGCAGTGCACTAACCTTTTCCTTGCTAAGAAAGGAAAGCACTTTATCATTCTAAAAAAAACCCTAACTTAGGTCTGAGGTTGTTGTCTTTTTTGAAAGGCTCTTAATATGGACTCCAAAAGATAGCTTGTCGTTCAGCCAAATACCTCAGTATTTGTAGGATGACACCCTCTCTATTGAAGTTCCTTCACGAGTTGACAAGGTGATGTCCATTGGGGAGAATGATACGATATGATACGATACGATACGATACGATACGATATACTTTTTCCTGGACTCCAGCTGCAGTTTATAGTAAAGAGAAAACAACAGAATAGAAAGAGATAAAATTAAAATTAAATAAGAAGTGCAGCAATAAGTAGAAGACTTCCCAGAAGTCTTAACAGAAGTATACATGTGTAGAGAAGTACATACATGAGGACTGCACACACCCATATACACACACACACTCTATATATATATATATATATAGCTGTGCTATACATACTCATGTGTGTGTATATATATATATATATATATATATATATACACACACATGAGTATGTACAGCACAGCTGCATATATTCCACACACACAACATTGCACCATATATCTTATTGTACTGAGTTAATGTCGGTTGTTAAGCAGTTTGATGGATGTCGGCAGGAATGAGTTCTTGTAGCGGTTCAGCCTGGTTCTGGGGGCCCTGAATCTCCTGCCGGAAGGCAGTAGCTGGAACTCATGATGCAGAATGTGAGTCGGGTCAGTAACAATTTTCTTTGCCAGTCCGGTGACGGACCGCTCATAAAGCATCTGTAGGGAAGGATGATTCCTGACCCCCATGATCTTCATGGCAGTCCGCACCAGACCGGCAATCTGTGACCTTGACTGCACAGTCAGGTTGCCGTACCAGGCCGCAATACCGTATCTGATGATACTTTCCAATGCAGCCTGGTAGAACAACAGCATGATCCTCTGCTCCACTCCATAGACTCTAAGTCTGCGTAGGAAATAGAGACGCTGTTGGAGTTTGGAGCAGAGACTTCCAACACCAGCTGAGTGTGTTGTCAATGTGGACCCCCAGATACCTGTATGAACCCACCTGGCTGATGTGATTGCTTTTAATGACGACTGGCCTGTGGTCACCAACAGTTTTTGGATCAAATATCACCTCCTCTGTCTTCCCCACATTGAGCACAAGATGATTCTGGTCACACCACTGGACAAATTTCTCTATTTCTGAGAAATAGTCCAGTGGGCTACCGCCGGCCTGCAGCAAGCTGACGATAGCTGTGTCATCAGAGAACTTAATGATAAAGTTCTCTGAGTGTGATGTCACACAATCATTTGTGTACAACGTGAAGAGGACCGGGGAGCTTACGCAGCCCTGTGGGGCGCCTGTGCTTATCAATCTGGGTTCCAAGAGGGAGCTGTTGACCCTGACTTGCTGTGTCAGGAAGGAGTGATACCACCTCGAAATGTACGGGTTCACATTCATCTCCTTCAGTTTACCCAAAAGCAGGTGCTGCTGCATTGTGTTGAACGCTGAGCTAAAGTCAACGATCAACACACGTGCATAAGCTTTAGGGCCGTCTAGGTGTTTGCTGACCAGATGTGTGATGCTGTTGATAGCATCGTCAGTGCCGCGACCCTGCTTGAAGGCAAACTGAAGGGAGTCTAAGTGTGCATCCACCTCCCCCCTGAGCAGGGTCACCATCAGCCTCTCGAAACACTTCATGACAATGGAAGTTAGAGCCGCAGGCCTGAAGTCATTATTGACCACAGGACATTGTTTTTTAGGAACCGGGGTGATTGCTGATTTTTTCCAGAGACTGGGAATGGAGTGTGAGTCCACAGATCTCTGGAAGATGGGCTGCCATGCCGCTGTGAGCTCCTCTGCACAGGATTTTAGCAGAAAGGCAGATATCCCATCCGATCCTGAGGCCTTTTTTGTGCAGACAGACCTAAAAGCAGATTGGACATCGTGGGGATGAATCACCAGCCTTGAGTCCTGCTCATTCACTGAAATGGACCTCAGGACCTCCCCACATTCAGAGGAGAAGTCCTGGGTTTCGAATCTTAAATAAAAGTCATTCAGCTCGCTTGCCTTCTGGAGCTCATTTAGGGTGCTGAGACCTTTTTGAGCAGGAGTCAAGTTGGTGATCCTCCTCATGGTGTCCCACATTTCCTTGGAGTTGTTAGCAGCAAAGTGTTGTTCTATAGTCTCTTTGTGCTTCCTTTTTGCTTCTTTAAGCATGTGGTTGAGATCTTTTTGAACCAGTTTGAGCTGGGCTCTGTCCTGGTTCTTAAATGGCCTTTTTTTGCTTTTAATACAGTCTTTAACCTCCTTAGTAATGTACGTTTTGTTGTTGGGGTAAACAGTTATTTCCTTTGTTGGTATGATATTGTCCACACAGAATTGAATATAGTCAGTTACAGTCACAGCAGCAGTATCCACATCCAGCCCATGAAAGGTATTCCACTCCGTGCATAGGAAACATCCTTTAAGGGTCTCAATGCTGTCTTGAGACCAGATTTTAACAGTCTTCCTCTGTGGTTTGCTGCGTTTGAGAGCTGTTTTGTAGGTTGGGATGAGGTGAATTGTGTTGTGGTCTGAGTTGGAGAGGGGGGGCGGGGGGTGGGGGGGGTGGGGGGGGGGCTCTACTCACATATGCGTTCTTCACGTTCCCAAAGCATTTGTCTAGGACTCTGTCATGTCTCCGTGAACACCATGGCGCAGGCGTCCCGGTGCTCGTGGCAGGCTGAGGTGAGGCTCCTCAGCTCATCCAGCTTGCACTTTAAGGACCTCACGTTGCCGAGCAGCAAAGACGGCAGCGCTGGTCTGCATCCTCTCCTTCGGAGCCTTTGGCGTGCTCCACCTCGTTGTCCTCTCCTCCGGCGGTGTTTCCCGGGTCTGCTCGCCGAATCTCCTCCGGCAGGTCGGGGGGTGGTGTGTCGCCTGTTGAGCGGAGGGCCCAGAGCGCGTCTCTGATGTAGGACAACAAAGCCATGTCGTTCCTTTGTTCTTTTGTTTACACACGCCATGAGTTGTTGTTGTAGATTAGGCTCCGTTCGGAGCCCCGACGTGTGCTGTAACTCGCGGTAGGAGTCGCGGACAGATTGAGCAAGTGGCTCATAATTTAAAAAAGTTAAAAATTAAAAGTTAAATAAGGAAAAGGTTAGAAGAACAGCAGCTTTCCACGGAGCCCGTGTCGCAGACGTGCTGCGCCAACGTGACCGGAAGCGGTATGGGTGAATGAGTGGGTAAAAATCTTTTTTTTTTCTTAGCATTTAAAACCAACCTTAACCCAATATATATATATATATATATATATATATATATATATATATATATATATACATATATATATATATATATATATATATATATATATATATATATATATATATATATATATATACACAGTATATACACAGTATATATATATTCAGAGATATATATATCCATGAATAGATAAATAAAAGTAAAATAAATGCAAAAATAAAAAACGAGATTCAAAAAATAAATATATAAATACATTTCGAAATAAATACAAAAATAACTATAAATACAATTAAATATCAATCAATAAAAATGCTCTGCTCTCACATTTATTTATTTCATGCTGCAGACCCTCTGTCAGGTCGAAATTGTATTCAAATAACATTTGACACTAAGCGTGTCCTCGGTTGGACTTTCAGTGTCTGGACTACTATATGTAATCCTGTATAATGGACCCAGTAGCCTAAGGCTGCATCTCCTCCATTCACCCAGCTGTCAATTTTTCAGACAACATCACAGTCATGGGCCTCATCAACAATGGCGGCAAGTCTGCATATCAACAGGATGTGGTACAACCTGGATCTTAATATGTTCAAGACTTTGATGATGATCGGGGATATCCTTTGCCACAGCTGCCCCTTATGCTGTCCATCTGCCCTGTGTAGACATTGAGACCTTCAAGTTTCTGAGTAGTGCTGCCTCTCAGAGCCTGAACTGGGAGATCAACATCAATTAAATCCTGAAAAAGCTGCCACATAGAAGGACAAAATCCAACAGCAACAGTCAGTTAGGACTGTCAAGAAGGTCATAAGTGCCCCCCTACCAACTCTTGAGGACTGTAAGAACTAAAACAAGGGCAGACAAAATTCTCTGGACATAAGCATAATTCCATAGTGACATTTTGTATATTTTTGCCAATTTTGCACATCCCTGTTGTGATAGTCTTTCCGTATTTGTTATTGTACAGGTCGCTTTGGCACTCTGCATTATTTGCATAACTGTTGTTGATCAGTATTTCACATGACTGGACACTTAACATGCTCAAGGACTCAGTTGTTATTGTTCGGTACTGCCCAATAACAGTATCCTTCATTCGTTGCTTAATGACCCTTTTGTATTTGTGTGTTACGTCCTAAATGTTCATCCTTGTATGTTTTTAACGTACTTGGCCAATAAAGATGATTCTGAGTCTGGTTCAATTTAAAATGGGTATAAACAGACCTGTTTGTCATGTTGTTCAGATTTTGGTGTACATCAGTTTCTGGACTATAAACCGCTACCTTTTTTACTTGCATTTGACCCTGCGGCTAATACAAAGGTGCGGCTTATCCATCAGATCAGAAAGGGGCGGGTTATAAAGGAAGCGCAAGAACTTCAGGCAGAGCAAAACAAAAAGTGTGCCCAAATACAGTAGAAGAGACAGAACGAGAGCGAGACAATTGTGCCCTCATTCTGGAAAAGAAAGTAGCGAGTACCCAGTGCGGTAACATTAAAACTCCTGCGGTTTACAGTCGGGTGAGGCTTATATGTGTAACAAACTCGAGTATTCCCCAAATTTAGTTAGCGCGGCTTATAGTCAGTTGTACCTTATAGTCCAGAAATTACTATAGTTAGAGCTCTTTCACATTGAAAACATGAGAGAACAGCAACCTCCAAACTGATGTGGGTGTATTGAGCAGGACAGCTTTAACCAACACTTCCAATCTTGTCACATTGATTGGATGCTATGTTGGCTGACTCCGATTAGCTCTCAAAAGTTAATAAACTTGGGGTTCACATACTTTTTCCACCCTGCATCGTGTTTGCCGGGTGTGTCCAACAAATACATAAAAACATAATTGTGTGGTATTAGTATGAGCAGACTGTTTGGTGTGACTTAGATGAAAATGACATCTCATTTTATGACCAGTATCTGAGCAAATCCAGGTGATTCCAAAGAGTTAATCTATGTTTATTGCAACTGTTCATGTTCTGTGAGCCATCATTTCATGCAATGTTGCAGTGACCCTTTAGTGACTGACTATATCCTGTCATTTAGAACACTGTCGATAGGTACCCTTGCGGCTCTGATCACACACCCAGTCCCATGGGTAGTTGGATTGCTGTGGAAGCTGAAACCATTTTGGACAGCCCCTCCGCTCGACTCACTGCTGTTGCAGTGAGCATGAGGATGGGACATACGATTGCATTCTTGGGAGACTCCAAAGGGAACCTGCACAAGGTAAATCTTCACACAGGCAGCTTTCCCCTTAACATTTTGACATAAACACATTCACACAAACATATCTTGATGTTGAGATTGTGTTTCGTGGAGAGCCCAAGTTGTTTTTACATAATACAGTCCTCGTATTCGATCCATAATTTTGTATCATTATCAGGCTTTTTTTTTTTTTTTCCCAGGAGAGCTCAGTATTGTTCATTCGATTTGACATCATCAATGCTCTCCTTTTTTTAAAAAACAAATAAGTTTAAAAAAAATTAATAAAAATGTTTTTTTTTCTCTCTTTTTTTTTTTTTTAAATATATATACATATATATACATATATACACACATATATATATATATTTTTTTTTGTATGTGCGTGAGCATGTGCATGTGCGTGCGTGCGTGTGTGCGTGTGTGTATTCATCAGTTCACCTAAAGCCCATTAAAAAAAAATCCCATGCTAATAATATAATATAATAATAAATTGCCAAATGCAGAAACATCAATGTAAGTTATCACGATGTAGTGGCTCTCGCTAAAAGGCAGAATTAAGTAACCAGAATTAGGTTAAAATATTCTATATACGTAGACCATGTTTCTATAAATTTTGATATTTGGTTTTTATTTGAGGCAGATATTTTTTCCATTAAAATGTGATTTATGAGGAGGTTAGACCATTGGTCAATATTCAGAGTTTGTTTATTTTTCCAGTTAACAAGAATTGTTTTTTTTGCGATAGTAAGGGCTACAAGTGTAGATTGAAATTGTTTATGTGGTAAGTCAGTTGTTGTTAGGTCACCTAGCAAACACAAGTGTGGAGATAAAGGTATCCTACAGTCCAAGATAGCGGAAAGTTTTTCTAAGACTTTAGTCCAGAAATACATAACCATAAAGCATGAAAATAAGTGTCTGTAGTGTTTTGTAAACACTGGAGACAAATGTCGGAGTCTGAAAGGCCCATTTTCTTCATCATATATTGAGTAATGTATGTTCTGTGAATAATTTTATATTGGATAAGTTGTAAATTTGTGTGTTTTGTCATTTTAAATGCGTTTTCACAAACCAGAAGAGAAATAGAATGAATCCAGAAGTCAGATTCCGGAGCTATAGACAAGTCTGTCTCCCATTTCGAGATGGGTAAAGACATTTTATCAGTATATGAAAGTAACTTACATGTTTTTGAAAGTTTTTTTGTTGTTGTCGGAGAAAGCTTGGTAATATATTTAGCTAAAACAGGCGGTTGGAGCGTACCCCGAAGTGTTGGAATTTGTTTCTTTATCATATTTTTAACTTGTAGATAATGTAAAAAAAATCCATTTTTTATTTTATATTTTTGGAGCAAGGATGTATATGATATAAACATTATCTGAGAAGAGATGGTGGAGATGTGTAATTCCTTTTTGCTCCCACACACCTAAATAAAACGATTGGTTGTTAAGTTGAAAGTCGGGGTTATGCCATAGGGGAGAAAGCCCACAGGGCTCCACTTTGACTTTTTAAATTTCTAGTGCCTTCCACCAGGCAGTCACGGTGGCGGAAATCATTGGGTTTTAAAAACAATTATGTCGCATAATCGATGTTGTAATAAAGAGTGAATCTAGAAGTCTGAGGTTATTACAATCCTTCTGTTCTAGTTCCGGCCAACAGTTCGTATCTCTGTTGGGTTGTGCCCATAGAATGATTGTTTTTTTTTTATTCCAGTAAAATTTTGTAATGGATGAGTCCAACAACTGGAACCAGTTAGCCGTAGGTTTAACTGGAATCATTGAGGAAAAATAGTTTATTTTGGGTAAAACTTTCATTTTAATGTTGGCTATTCGTCCTATTAGGGAAATAGGAAGATTATTCCAGCGCTCCAAGTCACTATAAATGTTATCCAGAAGTGGAGAAAAGTTTAAATGAATTAAATCAGTTAATTTAGGTGAGATTTTTATGCCTAAGTATTTTAAATTACCTATAGGAAATGAGTAGTGTGGGTCCTGGCTTGCAGGGTTCCATGAATTTTCTGTAATAGGTAGAAGTGTTGATTTTGTCCAGTTAATAGAATAATCTGATAACTGTGAGAATTTAGTTATTAAGTTAAATACTTCCCCTAACGAAATAGTAGGCTTTTCTAAATAAAGTAAAATATCATCTGCATATAGATTAATTTTATGTTCTTTTTCCCCAGAGTGAATTCCTTGAATCCTTCTTTCCTGGCGTATGGCTATTGCAAGTGGCTCAATAAATATTGCAAATAATAAAGGGGACAGTGGGCATCCCTGTCTTGTGCCTCTTTGTAGAGTAAAACTCTGAGATATAATCCCATTAGTAGTAACTGTAGCTTTAGGAGAATCATATAATACTGACACCCAGTGGATAAATGATTTCCCAAAGCCAAATTTATTTAAAACAGCAAAGAGGAAGGACCAGTTAACTTTGTCGAAAGCTTTTTCTGCATCCGATGATATAATAACTGCCTTTTTATCATGCCGCTGTGACATGCTAATAAGGTTAAAGAGCCTCCTAATATTATTAGTAGAGTGACGATCTTTAACTCTTTCACTGCCAGACGTTTTCAAAAACGGGATGTCGCCAGTGCCAGCCAATTTAAGCATTTTGACTGATCTTTCAAGGTCCACAGAAAATGTTGTGTTTGGACTATGGAAACACACATACTACCAAATGAAAGATTGGACTCTCATCTTTCATCAGAAAAAAAAGTTTGTTTCTACCTTATTCCGTTCTTCAGTAATCAACAATAGAAAATGGTTACTTTCACCGAAATTCTCTGTTTTGAAACAAAAAACGGAGAAAAACAGCTTTTTGTCAATTGTACACTTCTTTTTGTCCATGAATGATGCCACAAACACCTAAACAGTGCTTTACTTCTGTAAAACGCTTTCACCAACAATGAAAAAGTGTTTTTAGTTTGCAAAATACGTTTATTTCCATTCAACAGTCTAACAATTTGACAAAACATTTTCGCAAACTATTTACAAATGTGTGCAACTGTGGTACTATTTACAATTATGTGGATGTTTCAAATACAGTTTTTCTTTTTGTAACGCTCCCCTGCGTGCAAGGAGACGCCAGGACTCGCACAACAGTTTACTTTCACTTTCGCGTTTGTCCGTTTCGCGTGCAAACGTTACACTTTCTTGACGGCCTTTTTTTCCGGGGAATAAATAGCAAGTAGCAGACTGTACACACTCCTCAGATGAATATGCATTGGACTCGGGGCACTCTCCGTCGTCCGATTGAACGTCCGCCTGAACGTGCTCGGTTGTGCTCCGCGTTTATGACGTCGTCATAGCCGCCGCGTGAACGCTTCCAACTTCGCCGTCAAGCTCGGAGTCACCATCATCATCATCGATGATGATCATCGTCGTCATCAATGTGCTCTTTTAGCGTTGGTCGATGCCTTTCGTCTTGTAAGTGTAGAGCTGCTAGCAAACGGGGCGCCATTCTCCGTGTGCTCCTCCTCGGCCATCTAGCTCACCCCCCCACGTCTCCTACTGCCGCGTCAATGCTTTCCAACCACGGAGTCATCATCATCATCGATGATGATCATCGTCGTCATCAATGTACTCTTTATTGTTGGTCGATGCTTTTCGAATTTGAAAAAAACGGCTCGGGCGTGAGCTGCCGCAACCGGTCGCCATTTTTCCTTTGTCTAACATTCTCATCTCCTGCTCGACGCTCTAGCTCCGCCTCTACTGACGCCCACCCGATCTTGTCAAAAGAGAATCATCGCTGCCCTCTAGGGGCCAAAAATAGTCATTAGGCTCAAAAAACCTGATTGAAATTTTCACCACATCTCTGGAAGGCTTGCCGGCACCAGTTTCAAAAAAAATAAATAAATTGGATGACGTCTTTAGACGTCATTGGCAGCGCTCCGTAGGTTTTTACTTGACGTCTTTAAACGTCAGTGGCAGTGAAAGAGTTAATAAAGCCTGTTTGGTCGCTATGAATGATTGTCGAGATTACTGTTTCTAGTCTAGATGTGAAAGCCTTAGTGATCATTTTAATATCAGTGTTAATTAGTGAAATCGGACGGTAACTTGATGGAAGGGTGGGGTCTTTTTCTGGCTTTAATAAAAGTTTAATTGCTGCTGTATTCATGTGTGGGCGTATGTAACCATTCGTTTTGATTTCTGTTACTACTCTTGAGAATAGTGGAGCAAGCATTAACCAGAAGTGCTTAAAAAATATAGCCGGATAACCATCCGGCCCAGGTGCTTTGACATTAGGCATACTATCTGGAGCACTTTACAACTCGTTTATAGTAAGTGGCGCATCTAACATATCTTTATATTCAGTAGTTAACTGAGGTATATTTAAGCTACTGAGGAATGCCTCAATATACTCAGGGTTAGGCTTGTTAGTTTCTGAGTATAGGTTACGATGATAGTTATAAAAATTTTGATTGATTTCTTCTGGCGATTGTGTGCATTCACCAGTTGTCCCTTTAATAGCCGTTTTTTTAGATTTTTCCCGATTGCGTTGAAGTTGGTTTGCAAGAAATTTACCTGATTTGTTATTATATTCAAAGTTGTTGTATCTCAATTGTTGTATTATAAACTCTATCTTTTTAGTTAGCATATCGTCTAACTGTATTTTTGTATTTTGTAAGTCAGTCCATATTTGGTTATTTGGGTTTATTGCGTACTCATCCGTCAGTTGTTTAATTTTATCTTCCAAGTCTTTTTCTAATTTTTGATCCTGTTTCTTTTTATAAGATGAATACGATATAATTTTACCTCTAATTACTGCTTTCCCAGCTTCCCAGAGAAGAGATGGCGATAGGTCTGGAGAGTCATTTATTTCCAAAAAGTCTGCCCACTCTTTTCTTATAATTTTGTCAAACTCTGCGTCGTTTAGCAGTGAGATGTTAAAACGCCATGTCGGTGGTGGTTTAAAGGTATAATCAACTTGTCGGGAAAGGGAGACTGGTGCATGGTCGCTAATAATAATAGGATGTATTTTTGTAACAGTTTTATCAGCAATAGAGTTATTTGTAAGAAAATAATCAATTCTTGAAAAAGACCGGTGCACAGCGGAAAAGAAGGTAAATTCCTTCTTATTTGGGTTTTTAAGTCTCCAGCTGTCGACGAGGCCAAAATCATCCATATATTCCCCTATTACTTTAGTAGATTGTAATCGCCTAAATGTTGTATTATTAGAACGGTCTATTAATGGATTTAAGACTGTGTTAAAGTCTCCTCCAATAATAATAGTAGAGTTTGCTGCTAAATCAAACAGCTGAGAGAAAAATTCATGGAAAAAGGCCGGATCATCATTATTAGGGGCATATAAATTACCAAATGTATATATTTTATTAAATATAGTCACCTGAATAATAATATATCGGCCCTCTGGGTCCGTTATTGTATTATTTGGAGTAAAGAGTAAATTCTTATGTATGAGTATACAGACTCCTCTTTGTCTACTGTTATAAGGGGCAGAGTACGCTTGGCTAAAATTCTTATCAATAAGTACTTTTTCTTCAGATTTTTGTAGGTGGGATTCTTGTAGGAGGCAAATATCTGCTTTTAATTTTAAGAGATGGTCTAAAGTTTTTATTCTTTTTGCCTGTGAGCGAGCGCCACAAACATTCCAGGAAACCAGAACTAGTTTATGCATACAAACAATATAGACTCAGTCCTGTGTATATATCTGTATAGGCTACTTGTTAATATTGGCATGTTATAGGATGGAATCAAAGTGGTTAGGTGATTTATGTAAAATATGAGGTAATGTGTAAGTAAATATAACAGTGAAAAAAACGGGTAGGGAGGTGAAAGTGAAGGAAGTTAGCGGGGGTTTAAACATAAAAATACACCAGTAACTGGTAACCTAAGCGAGATTTATTGTTTAAATATACTTTAGATATAGTTATGTATTAATATTATATTTATAATATAGCCTAAACATAATGAGTATTCATATTTTAGGTTTTATAACCACATATACAGTATATGTATACATCTAATAATCAAACAAAGTTTAGTTCCACCAATGCCAATTAGAACAGCCAGGGAGTGGAGTTGGGGTTCCGGAATAGTTGGCCATCGATGTATAGCTTATCAACGACCATCGTAGTCTGTTTACCCTCCTGCCTATTTTGTTTCATTATAGGAAACAGTACCTTTCGCCGCTTATTAATCTCTTTCGGAAATTGGTCATTCATTCCAAATGAGGTCCCTTTAAGCTCCCGTCCTTTACTTTTAACAAATTATTTTTGTTTAAAATGCTCAAACTTGGCGATAATAGGACGGGGTTTGTTGCCCCTACGGGCTCCAAGCCGATGTACCCGGTGAAAAGAGATGTTATTTACCGTCTCCTGAGGAATTTTTAACGACGTCGTCATAATTTTTTTTATCTCAACCTCTGGATTGTCAGAGGTATTCTCAGATATACCTGAGAATATTAAATTCTCACACATGCTACGGGATTGGACATCCAGAACAGTTTCTTTTAGCGTTTTATTCTCCTTTTTAACTCTTTCACTGCCATTGACGTTTATAGACGTCAAGTAAAAACCTACGGAGCACTGCCAATGACGTCTAAAGACGTCATCCAATTATTATTATTATTTTTTTTGAAACGGGTGCGGGCAAGGCTTCCGGAGCTGTGGTGAAAGTTTCCAGCCGGTCTGTTGTGCCTAATGACTATTTTTGGCCCCTAGAGGGCAGCGATGACTCACTTTTGACAAGATCGGGTGGGCGTCAGTAGAGGCGGAGCTAGAGCGTCGAGCAGGAGATGAGAATGGAAGACAAAGGAAAAATGGCGGCTGGTCGCGAGGAGCTCACGCCCGAGCCGTTTTTTTCAAAGACCAAAAGCATCGCTGAAAGAGCACATTGTTGACGACGATGATCATCATCGATGATGAAGATGAGGGTGGTGACTCCGTGGTTGGGAAGCATTGACGCGGCAGTAGAAGACGTTAGATGGAGCTAGATGGAGGAGGGAACGGGCAATGGCGAGCGTTTGCAAGCAGCTCTACACTTACAAGACGAAAGGCATCGACCAACGCTAAAATAGTACATTGATGACGACGATGATCATCATCGATGATGATGAAGGTGAATCCGAGCTTGACGGCGAAATTGGAACCGCTGACGCGGCGGCTATGATGGTGTCGTAACGCGGAGCGCAACCGAGCACGCACAGGCGGACGTTCAATCGGACGACGGAGAGTGCCCCGAGTCCAATGCATATTCATCGGAGGAAGTGTGTACAGTCTGCTACTTGCTTTTTATTCCCCGGAAAAAAAGGCCGTCAAGAAAGTGTAACGTTTGCACGCAAAACGGACCAATGCGAAAGTGAAAGTAAACTGTTGTGCGAGTCCTGGCGTCTCCTTGCACGCAGGAGAGCGTTACAAAAGGAAAAACTGTATTTGAAACAGCCACATAATTGTAAGTAGTACCACAGTTGCACACATTTGTAAATAGTTTGCGAAATTGTTTTGTCAAATTGTTACACTGTTGAATGGAAATAAACGTATTTTGCAATCAAAAAACACTTTTTCATTGTTGGTGAAAGCGTTTTACAGAAGTAAAGCACTATTTAGGTGTTTGTGGCATCATTCATGGACAAAAAGAAGTGTACAATTCACTAGAGTGCATGAAATAACATCGTTTCACAAAAAGCTCTTTTTCTCAGAATTTCGGTGAAAGTAACCATTTTCTATTGTTGATTACTGAAGAACGGAATAAGGTAGAAACAAACTTTTTTTTTTCTGATGAAAGCTGAGAGTCCAATCTTTCATTTGGTAGTATGTGTGTTTCCATAGTCCAAACACAACATTTTCTGTGGACCTTGAAAGATCACTCAAAATGCTTAAATCGGCTGGCAGTGGGGACAACCCGTTTCTGAAAACGTCTGGCAGTGAAAGAGTTAATGGTTTCCAACCCGGCTGAAACAGCTGCGAGTGAAGAGCGTAACTCGGCATTATCGCGTTGGAGGTCACTTATCTGTTGGCTGACGAATTCCAAACTTACCCTTAATTCTTTGACGTCCTCGCTGATTAGGGAGAGGACCTCAAGTTTTTTATTTATGGACTCCAGCATACTGACCGAAACGTCCGTAGTGGCTAGGTCGTCCGTGTCCGTCGCTGAGTCATTTTTCCTCTTCTTCGAAGGTTTCTTCGAAGGTTTCTCGATGGAAGAATCCTCCATCGCGCAGCTGTAAAAATATCCATCGATGAAGCGTTCAAGGTCCTCCACGCTGGGTGGTATTCCAAATCTGCCGGATGAAAGAGAGAAGAGAAAAGCCAAGATATATGATGGTTAAATTCAGATTAGTTTAGCATAATAGAGCTAGTTCTATTTTAGCAGCAGGGCGCCGCCATGTTAGGGTTTCCCGGTCTCGCTGTAGGTCTCGCGATGGTCACAGCATCTCGCGATAGCCCTACGATTCTATTCTATCTCTTTCAATTATAGCAAAAAAAAAATCCGGGGTGGCAAAATGATGTGACTGGGTTTTGGGGACGACGAATTACATGCCTGAATGATCATATATCATGTTCGTCCAAGTGGGTGCTGGTACGAACATCCAAACATCCAGCGATTACTATTCATTATTCATTGTTGGTGGAAGTCAGTGCGCAAAAGTAAAAAAAAAAAGCTATCTCAGCCTGGTTGTTGGGGAGGGGCAAGAAAAGCCTAGTGGGCTAATAAAATGCTGGGGGAAACAACCAATCATGGCTCACCTATTTTCTGGTTTTGATCATTAGACGTTAGCAGAATGAGCTATAATTGGTCGTTAGCTGTTTCCTGACATACGTTATGTCATCCTCAGTCAACAGCAAGTGGCAAAATGTGTATTTAAAGGTATTACTTGCACATGAAAATAATGAAGTTATCACATTAATTATAGGCAAAATATATTTTTACTGCTGAAAATGGCAAAATGAGTCAAGTATACCTTTAAGAGCAGTTTGTGGTTATTACTTCAATACAAGCAGCCTGAAATCATATAAAATGTACTTATCATGAGACAAACATACAGTATAAATGATGTGTTATAAAACAAATTGCAATATTCAGTGACCATGAATAAAAATAGTGAAAAACAGTTTGGTAAGACCTCAATATTGTTTTAGGCCAAATCTTAAACTATTTGTTCCCATTCTTAGCTTACTTTAAAATCAACTACCAGCCTAGCTACCATAAAACTAAACCAGATCATGTAGTTAATGTGTAACCAGAGGCGTCCAACCCTGGGAACGAACCCACGTTTCCTCGTTATGACCCGCCCTACTCTGCCTCTGGTTGGCTCATCAGTCCTCATGCTTAAAGTTAGCCAATCTAATCGGTGAGGAGGATGTACCAGCCAATTAGAGGCAGAGAAGGGTAGGCCCTGGCTGAACAGTTCGTATCAGGGAGGATTTAGAAATGCTATAAAAGGCTAGAAAGGCTATACTCTCTACAGCCACATAAACCCTGGACTACACCACTGGCTGTGTGCATTAGTTGTCGTGGCGACTTGACAAATACAAGAGGTTCCACGGGTTATTACTATCTTGCTTTAATGTAACCAGTGTAATCAAAAAACACATTTGGATTGGATGCAGTTTTTTTTGCTAAACTGTATACTGTATATTTTTCCTGATGACCACCACAGGTACACTTTTAAGCCTGAAAGCCATTTACAAACTGGGCAGAGCAGTGATTCTTTTGGAAGCTCTTGATATATCAGAAATATGCATATATGTTTTTAGCATACCTGGAGACACATGGCTCTTTGTGTCATTTTGTGGTGTGTGGTTGAGCCCCCAGTCCAAGCAGCAGTAACACAATGGCACCCATTCACATATTACGGCACGATTACATCACTCAGAGGTTGCAAACCACCCATTCACCAGCCAACAGAGCTCCACACTCTTGTTGTGCACACCCATAGCTGACTGGTAGAGACATGCACTTCATAACAGAAAACCACATTCAGAATGGTGTGAAGTTAAGTACAACACAGCAGAACCTTGCAAATGTCATGGATTTTTAATAGACAGTCCATGATGTCTCACTACCCCACTAGTTATTCCAATTGCTTGCAGTCATGATTATTAGGCTAATAATTAACAAAGTAATGTGTTTAAATAGTCGCAATTTGTTGGTCTTCTGGCCCTGTAATAAAAATAATGCAGTGGCTGCCCAATCAGTCTGGCTTCTTTGTAACCACTCAGGTCATATAATAAACATGATGTGCTGTGATTGTTAAAAGGAAAATGCTCCAGATAGTATAATCACTAAATGAGATAATGCTTGCGTCATAGAGAGATAAACAACAAAAAGGCTTCATCACAATTTTTGTTGTTGTTTTTTTAGGTGATCCCAGTGCAGAATGTTGCAAGGTTGCTTTAAAGAATGTGGTTTTCGATGATGACCTTATTGATTACTCTAAATAAACCTCCTGTATCAAAATCTTTTGTTATATTCTCCCAAATATTTTCTAAGTCTCATGTTTGGTGTAGCAGCAGTTGATGATGTATAAACTGGTTGGGCAATTATAAAAGCCAGGATTGTTTGAATTAAGCCTGATTTATACTTCTGCATTTGCTGTTGCGTTAATGACCGGCACACATCCCATGATTTACGCTGAGAAGTGCATCGTAGCTCGTGGCCGGGGTGCTGCGCACGTGTCTCCAATTCTTGTACACTGTAGATGGCAGGTCTTAATATCCCTCGTGATTGGTCCGTTTGATGGAGTACTCATCTTTTTTTTTCTCCCCCTTGGATAGTTTCCGTGTAGGCAACTGTGTTTGTAAGCGCAGGTAGCGTGTATCCACTTCCTGCCTGGGAGACCACGTTTGTGTGTGATTGTGTGGATGTGTGTGTGACGAAGAAAACAAAACAAAACTGTTCGCTAAGCACAGAGCTGTTGTGTTTTGGTGAGTTATGGCCGAAAGTAACCTTTGCAAATTTGCATTAAATAATTGCCATGGTGATGAGCCATGAGGTGGCCTGGGCATCTGATTCGGATGCCTCCTGGCATCCCGGAGGAGCTAGACGAAGTCTGGGCTTCCCTGCTAAACCTGCTGCCCCCGCAACCCGACCCCGGTAGTAAATGGATGGATGGATGGATAAATAGCAGGCATAGAACACAGTCATACGCACTCATTATATGAAAACAACATACATCTACATATGCTTCCCGTCACATTTCATTATTTTCTTTCATTCTTTTTTTTAGTCTGTTTGTCCTTGCCTTTAATAATCTTTTCTGCCTACATGGGCAAAAGTATTAGCTCAAATTGATCTTAAATTCACGTGATTAAAGGTCAATATTTATTTGCAAAGCCTTTGCTTGCATTAGGTGCATTTAATCTGTGCTCAATTGACATCACCAAACATTTGCATTCTTTTGCGATGCTTTTCCAGGCTTTCATCACAGCTTCTTCCTGTCCGTAGTTGTTTAATTTAGGAGGTTGTGCCATTCAGCCATTCAGTTTTGAGATTGACTTAAACCATTATAAAATTTCCATGTCTTCCGCCTATAGTCTTTTGTTGTTATGGTGGTGTGCTTGAGGTCATTTCTTGCAAATGAGTGTTTAACTTCTCCTAGTGAAGATTGTGTGTGTGTGTGTGTGTGTGTGTGTGTGTGTGTGTGTGTGTGTGTGTGTTTGCCTTTGTGTATTATGCGCTGCGAGGACAATTTGAATTATGAGGGCACAGCCCATGTCCTCATAATTCATTCAATGCAGAAGTGCTTCTAGGGTTGTAGAAGGCTTAAATCCAAAGTTTTAGCCAATTTCCTAGTAAACCATAATTACGTGAATTTGTGTATTTTTGTGTATTTGATGACTCCCCCTGTAGGAAGGTCCTTGTAATGCACCACTTCATGAATAATTCACACCAGTGTATATTTCACAGCATTTGATTGGCTGACCGTCACCTGTCCCCACAATTACGCAAATGTCTCCATAATTCAGTTTTTTCTCAAAATGCTGTGTATTGTGAATGTTTGTCTGAAGACGCAGAGCCTTTTTTTTTTTTTTTGCAGCCACTAATTCCTAAGTAGATAAATGGAATAATGAAATACCCTATGACATTTAATTATATATTTCAGTATTTAATTCTTTCAGTGGTTGTTTATTTGAAAATGTACAATGGTTAACAGCTGTTTATCACATCACTTTGAACAGCTGGAGGCAGAGACAGAGAAACTGTCAGTGCCGTACATTGATTCATCATTTAACATCCCACCCTGCCTTTACAGTATAACATCTTTCTGTACACCAGTGGCCAAATGTTTTGAGAATGACATTGATTTACTAAAAATCTGCAGTGCTGACTTATTATTATTGTTTTTTTATGGTGGCAATTTGCATGTACTCCAGAATGTTAAAGTGATTAGATGAATTGCAAAGTCCCTATTTGCCATGAAAATTAAAGTAATTTCCTTTAGTGACCTTACAAACTTTAAGTGAAGAAGGCTTCAGGGCACCCAAGAAAATCCAGCAAATGCCAGGACTATCTCCCAAAGTTGATTCAGCTGCGGGATAAGGACATCACCACCAGTTTAGAGCTTGCTCAGGAATGGCAGTAAGCAGGTATGAGTCAATCACCCATGGTGAGGCAGTAAGACTCTTGGAGGATGGCCTGGTGTGACCAGTGAAAAAGGGATTCCATAAATACAGACCAAAATAAGGGAAAAAAGGTTAAAGTTATTTTCTCTGATTAACCCCCTTTCCAACTGCTTGGGGCATCTGGAAAAATGCTTCTCTGGAGAAGAAAAGGTGAGCGCTAGCTACCATTAGTCCTGCTTCATGCCAACAGTAAAGCATCAAGTGACCATTCATTTCAGTTGCTTCTAAGCCAAGAAATTGGGCTCGCTCACAATTTTGCCAAAGAACACATGCATCCATTACTAAAGTATAATACTAAAAACATCCTCGGACCGCAACTGTGTGACAGTAGCAAGGTTATTTTATTTATTAAAGCAAAAAACATTTTCATGAATGAAATTTAAAAAAAAAAAAAACTTAAAAAAAAGAAAAACTAAAATCACTTTTTACGATTAAAAAATGATCTATAATTCTAGCAATAATATCCTTTCTTTTCATCTGTGGTAATTAATTTAGTATATGAGCCTTTGGGGTTAATTTTAAATGTGATCTTTTTTTCTTTTCTTTTTTTTTACTGTAAAACTGTAAATCATACAATAGCCACTCTTATCAACAATGTTCATAATCCAACAACTGAACCAATTTGTTGATTTAAATGTGATTTATTATATTGCCCGGAGTACGGAAGTGACGTCATCTAGCAGCACCGATAGAGAACCGCCCCCGGCTCTAATTACTTCACGAGACGTCCACTCAACGCAGATGGCTTGCAGCTGTGCAAATGAGGTAGGTTTAAAGTTCGACATTTTTCCTCCCTTTTTTTTTTTTTTTTTTTTTTTAATGTTGGTCGCTCGTGTACATTGCTCCTTGCAATTTCGCGGCAAGTTCAGCAAGTTCAATAATGCAAGTTCAGTGTAAGTGCAGCAAAACAAAAAGTTTGTTGATTATGATGGATGCAGATAATTATTTAGAATTGCTATGCTTTTGTTAGTGATGGTTAGCATAGCAAAGCTAACCGTCTGTTGAGTAAGATAAATGCTACTTGTAATTTTTAAGAGGAAAGCCATAACAGGGTGGCTTGATAGGCTGGTTTGTGATGTGAAAATATAGGAAAGTACTGGTAAACGTTTTATGTCCCTGTATAGCGGAGTAATAAAGTTAATTACTCTGAATAAAAGGCCGACCATCCTAACTTAGTATGTGTCATTATGTCATTAATTTAATTTACAGTTACTCTTGTTTGTTCTAAACAATGCCTTAGTAATCACTTAGAATTTGGTAAATTGCTGCATTTGTTTATTTCAATAAAAATATTTCAGTAAAGTCTGTTAGTGTTCATTACATTTCATTTATGCAAATGTTTAGCAGAGCTGTATTTTATTTTCTTTGGCACATTTACTGCACACTGCACAGGCTTTCAAGGTACACTGAAAGTCAACTTCAAAACATCTGCGTCAAGTTACCTATCAAACTAATTGAAACTCATTTTTTCTATAGCTTTAGATCATTATCTTCACTAACATGTCAGTCATGAGGCGATAGAGGGCAAAAGTTAAACCCAAAGAAGCGGCAGCATACTTTTCATCCTTTGGTAAAGACAAGGATGGCTTCGCCATAAAATATATCAATTAATTCAAAGGTGAGTATTGGTAAAAGATTCTTTAGTATGGGCCTAGTTTTCATTATTGTTATAATGAAATATTTCTGATGTATCCTTTTTTCTTTGTAAGGTCGAGGAGTGTTCAGTTCCTGCTCCTTTCAGAAGGGAGACTTTCTTATTGTATATCGAAGAGAACTTGTAAGCAAACAGGAACGTGAAAACAGGCTGAGAGTGTATCATGATGCCCTGAAGGTTTTCATGTTTGAATTTTGCTACAATGGAAAAACACTATGGTATGTTTATATGGTATGTTGTCATACTTAATTTAGGCTTTTTTTGGGAGTCGCCAAAGTCGGACTTTAAAATAACCATCACTGCATACATAATTCTGTACATGGAATAAATATCAGTCATGCAATAAAGACGGGTAGAACAAAATAACACAAAACGATGTGAATAAATAAATCTTAGACTTATTAGATGTCAACGTATTTTCTGTGAGTGTTCAATACTCAAATTAAGTCAAATACATATCATTACCAGAATTTATCAATAGTGTGCAGTTTTCAAAATAGACTACAGTGACTTAAATTTGAGTTCTCAACTATGTTAAAGTAAATTCCATTTAATGTTCAGAAGCGTTGAATGCTTGATTCTCTTTTTGATGGATGAGTAAAGCTTAAGTCAACTTACAGTTGTACATGAAAGCATACCCTAGGGTTGTGTAAACTTATGTGAGCACATTATAATGGTGAGAAACCGGCTTAATGCCCATAAAATCCAAAATACTGTGGCAATTGTTTTGATATTTTCCAGAGGTTGAAGTTGACATTAGTAGAGATATGCTTGTGAATTTCGGTGACTATTAATAGCATTTTAGTGTCATTAAGCGACATTAAGCTTTTGTACATTTACAGTTGTGCTCATAAGTTTACACACCCCAAGGGTATGTAAACTTTCAAGCACAACTGTAACTTTCTCTAATTATAACAATTGCGGCACCTGCTAATTTAATCTGAATCATTTTCTAACAGTAATAACCCCCCAAAAATGGTGAACAGACTAAGTGGAATGAACATTTGTCTCAAAAATCTTAATGTTAAATGATACCTTTTATCAAGAGAGAATGAGAGTACCTCGATCATTTGAATACTGTGAAAACTGTAGTCAAATCCGTGTTTTATTCTGTTTAATTTGTAAATAGAAACAAACATGGCGACAACTATTGGTGGTGCAAAGAATCACAAAAGTCACGGTTTGGATCGGATCGTTTTTTGGATCAGCAGAAAAGAGATAGAACCTTGCTTTAATTTATTCTGTAAAACTCTTATTGCCCAGTAAATTAAACAAAAAATCAACACAAAATTTTTAATATGGCTGTTTAGGATTTAAGAACACAACTTTAATCTAAATGGCCATATTTGACATGTTGAGTTTATTTTTATTTTGAATTGATCATCATAAGCACGGTTATTTTTTATTATTATTATTTTTTCTGAATTTAAGCATAGTGCTCATGGTCAAACTGCATGGTATTACAGTGGCTTAAATGTTTATTTTAGGAATGAAATGAATGAAATTCCAAAAAGTTTTTGATGAACACTCAGACCTACTATGCCTACGGTACGTAAATCAAATTTAGCTTC
>NC_135439.1:25161876-25221876 GCF_051991255.1 Vanacampus margaritifer | reverse complement strand
CACACCTCCCGCCCATTGACAGATGGGATGGGCTCAAGCATGCTTGCGACCCTCGAGAGAATATGGATGGGTGGTCAGAAAATTATTTAGAATAAATAATGAATGTTTGTTACACCATCTATGCCAGGAATGTATAGTGATAGAACAAATGAAGACTCTTCCTTGGATGACAAAAAATACATACAGTGGTACCTCAGAGTTTGAACATAATTTGTTCCTGTGAACTGTTCAAAGTCTTTGTTTTGTTTCTTAAATGTTGTTCACTGTTTGCTGTAACATTAATTGCCCTACAGGGGCATAAATAAATTTTAACTTAAACTTGATTTGTTCAACTTCTGGAAAAAAAATTCCATGGGAAATAATGTAAATGCAATTAATCAGTTCCCAAGCTCCCTAAACAGAACATTTCTATTTTAATTTATTTGTAATTTAATTTAACGTGTACACCCTGTACAGTAAAAACAAAAAAAAACTGACCTTTTTTGTTGTGGTGTGATTGCATCGGTGAATAAAAAAATGCACTCTCAAATGTACAGACCCAATTTTAAATTCCTGATGATTGCTATGTTTTTTTTTGTTTTTTTTTGTTTTTTTTTCTGGGAGATCTCAGTATTGATCATTTGAAATGTCATCATCATTGTTCTCCCTTTTTTTTTTTTTTTTTCATGATTGCTATGTTAATGCATGCTTTAGTTCAGTGCGGAGTTTGTGTATTTTACATTGGGCATATTGTTGGACTACTAAGGGGTCCTTGCGTGCACTGTTTAACGTCAGGCACATTATTGAACAGCTACGGAGGGGTCTTTGCGCCAGTATTTACGGAAGTAGTCACGGTAGGTGCGATAATCTCCTTTCTTAAATCCAGTGTAGTTTGTTTTTCCTTGCTGCCCCTGGCACTATTGTCTTTTTTTGGGCCCATGGCATAGAAAATTACCATGGAAAAATCAAAATGCACTTACGAATGAACGGAGCATCTCACGCTCTGACTTGTTATGAGCAGCGCCTCGTCTCGACTACCGTGATGTGAGCATTCGGCATCACTCTGCTTCTCTCGGCTACCCTTTCAAGGTACATTCAGCTTTGCTTGGGTGTTTGGACTCCGACAATGAGGTGAAACTCGGAGGCATTTTTACTCTACTCGATTTGTACAAGCTCCAAAACATTCGAACTCCGAGGTTCCACTGTGATTGATATGTGTATTCACATCTTGGGGTGTACCATGAGATTTTTCAGACTTAAAATGTGCCCTGGCTTAGTCAGTCGTGAATCATTGTTAACGGTGACTATTGTGAGTTGAGATGGCATGTTTTGGTAAAAACTGAAAATGGTCTTTACTGTTGATGTACAGTACATTTTGTGTTTCTAACAAATTATTTATTTTTCATAGAACTTCTCACAAATGAAATTGACGATCTTCGGAGAAAGAAAAAGCATCCTTGGTCTCCAGCTGAGGTTTCTGCTGTGATGAAGCATTTCAAAGACCTTATTAAGGATGGGAAGTTTGCCACAAAAATCCAATGTGATCTGTGCAAGACTGCAGAGCACCCTATCCTGGTAAATCGCACTGTTCAAAATATAAGAGACTTTGTACGCAATCGAGGCACTTCAATCAAAAAGAAAAGTGGCAAGTAAGCGGCCGCTTCGTTCTATGTTATCACTTTTAAGAGCTACCTAAGTTTAAGATGAGGCAGTCATGTTTTAAAGAATAAAATGTTCAATGTTTACTGACTCTTTTGCATCTGGTTTCATGTCTAGCTTATCCATTACAAAGCTGTACTTTACCTTGATAACCTGTTCACATAAGAAGCATTGTTTTATTAAAATACCAGTTTCAGTCGGTCCTAAAATTGTAATTTGTAACATGGTGCTCAAGGACCAGTTATGACTTTGCATTTCACAGTATTGCTGTGCACAACAATTTGTCCTCATATCAGGTAAGTCATTACACATAAATGTCATTTTAGTTTGTCAGAATGCCAGACTTTCAAGTCACTTCAGTGACATGGTTGCTGTGTGTTGTGTAAACTTTGTCCTTGTAATGTGAGTTGGTCCTCATAATTACCATTTTTGCCATGGGTGTGGCTTATTTAGGTAATTATCTATGTCCTCATAATTACGTTTTTTTTCAGGTTTTTCTTTTTTTTGTGCGTTGAGTTTTTTCAAGTTTTGAAGTGAAATTTCCCTGGACGACCCCAAAATTTTTTGGGGTGCAAGTCTCAGCTCTCTGGCATTTGCGGAAAGGGGTGTCCCCGTAATACACAATTAAATAGGTTTGGAAAAAAATGTCCTCATAATACACAGAGGCAAGTATGCGTGCGTGTTAGTTAGTTAGTTAGTGACCTCGTTTACTCCTGACCTCTGGAGTTAGTTGCAGTGCTAACAGTTGTTCTAAGTTCTTCCTATGCAGCACTCATAAGGTGTGTCGTCAACTTCTGTTTGTTTCCTTGGTCTTCAGGCTTGACACTGTAACTTAGTACACCAGTTGTTTCTTAGTTCTTCAAATACATTCTAAATGGTTGTTAGCTGTAGCTATATGGAATGTAATAACTGTATTGTGTATTTAGGTAGTTAATATAGTCACACATCCTAGCTTTAACACTATACCATTTGTCTATGTGGATTTGCATTCCTCAGGTGTTCTTAGGGCCAAATGGTGAGGTGGAGGAATACGCCATAAGCTCCATTCAACAGAACACACCCATCAGTTCAGACCTTGTCCTGGATGAAGAAGAGCAGCATCTGTTCATCATGACTCATAACATGGTAAACACACAAGTTGTTGCAATATCCTGTGCCTTTTTTCTGAACTCCATCGCCTTTTTTGCAGGAAAAATTTAAAGAGGAAATTTCACCTTTAGAAGGGATGCTTTAGTTTTAATTCCAAATACCCCCCCATGTTCTCTAGTAACACATTGTTGTCCTATCCTAATCACCCCCCCCCCCCCCCCATTTGTTTGTTCTGGGTCAAAGCGGGTCATTTGTTGTGTTTCACGGTAGCTTATTGTGGATGCTTTGCCTAGCTGAACTTAGAAGTGTTGTTCTGGTTCCAGCTGCAAAAGAGGCCAGTAGCTGAATGCAAACAGCACCACGACTGTCACTCCTGCCTGCAGGCCCATGATCCCTACTGTGGCTGGTGTGTCCTAGAGGGAAGGTGAGAGCAGTTATATGACGTTCATAAAATAGGTCATTGACCAAGTACACTGTTCCTTGACAAATGAGTAAAATACAAAGGACATCACCATGACACATGAACCACCACTAAAATGTATTTTACACATGATGGCCAGAGTAGCTGTAATCACGAGTATGATATGTACAATGTGCTTAATTTGGTATCAGCCACAACTTTCATTAAGTTATTCTTTTTGGGACTTTGAGGATCGTTTCTCTTTGGCAGACCAAGAGCGCTTCTGTTTTTGAAAGACATAATTCAATCTCTTTAAGGTTGCAGTTTATGGGGCATCACATTCCCGTTTGCTTTTCAGTTGAGCCATTTGAATGTTTCAGCTGGTTTTCCTTTTTGATTGTATGCAGTGATTGCATATTGTATGCAGTCTGTATGTAGAGAGAACAAGCCGTTAGAAGAGTTAAAAATAGATTTCCTCATGACAAATCCAACATTTTAAGATACTTAGTCTGGTTGAAAATGGCACTATATCTGTGTTGAGGTAACGTGAACATGTCTGATTGACAGTGTCATGTTTGTTTTATTTTCCAGCTCTTACGGTTGTAAGAGGTTTGTGTATGAGACAAGGAAAAGGAGAATTTAAAGGAAACTTAAGACCACCAGTAAAGCTTCATTATTTCAACCGATGCTACATTGTCAAACACAACACACTTGCAACTACACTTGTATATTTATTTTTTTTTATTTTTTTTTTAAGGACAATAAGCATCTCCACTTATCCCCACCCCCCACTCCTCTCCCTTCTTCCCTTCTCCTCCTTCATGCCCGACTGCACGTGCACTAATTGTAGAAGGAGAAAAAAGTTAATTGAAGGCAATTAACTTCAAATAGGCTCGTTTACCCAACTCGGCAAGAAGAGCTCATTACCGATGGCAGACAGTATTAGCGGTTATTGAAATCTTGACTTTTTAAAATCACGGTAAATCGTCAAACCGGTTATCGGCCCATGCCTAGTTGGGAGACTACCACTCTACCACTGAGCTATATTTGTCCAAAAATTTATTTTGTTATTTTTTCAAGAGGATTAAAACAAAAAATATATATTACTCAGAAAATAGATAGCCAATAGATACATCTAGGGTCGAAAAATAAACTCTATTTACACATTGTTACGATTTTAAACGTACTTATGTGCTTAATTACGTGTTTTTAAAACCATGCGCTCCATTGAAGTCATTATTTACTAAGACTCGTGTTTCGGTAAATAACAGCAGACTTTTGATAGCAGGCTGTTTTAAGCCCCAGTAGCACATTACATTTACCAAAGCGTTGTCAAGGAAATCGCAAACCAGAATTTTAGCCTAGCCAAATATTACCGCCGGTTATAAAATGCTGCTTGATATAATTTACCCACAGAACTAAGGGTTGGGAGTGTGGTTCCACACGAGTGTTGTTGCGGACAGAACCTACACTCAGTTTATGTTTTCTCTTCTCTCTGATATCCATCAAAGTGTTTTACAATATTTTGCTTCTTACCTTATGCCGGATGTGCATCCGTGAGCTATTAGTTAAGTTCCGCGGCCCTGTAATAACTAGCCTGGAAATCCAGACTCACTCGCGGCTTTGCTGGAGAGTGAGTCTAGGTCAACCGCCCTATCAGTCACATTTCTTAGCCGGGGCAAACCTTAGCTAACAGACAGTGGACTGAACCAATGAGCGAAGACCAGACGTGACATCAGAAAAGCAACTCATTGAAGTATTTTATTCATTTTTTTGCGGAGATGGAGTAAAAATCCAACATGGTTACTAGCCGAAGAGAGACAGTAAGGAATGACGTCGTTGTTGAATGTCGTTGCGGGAAAAACTTGATGACTGAAGAGTGACGTTGCTCACGAAGACGTCACGCAAATAGACACATTTAATTGGGCCTGTTTTCGGACGAAGCCGAATCGCTTATGGCCGCCTGTCCAGACCCACTTTCTTTTTGAAGAAAGTGGGTGTGGCTTACCAGGCTATGTAATAACAACTAACCCTGGCTGCAGCAGGACATACAGTATTTGCGCCAAGAAAAAAACAACATGAAAGACTTTGTGCCCACAACTGAGATGCACGCGAAGAGGGCTTAAAAAAGGAAAAAAAAAGTTAATTCATTAATGAAAACATCAATACATCTGCTGACTGTATTCAAGAGCAAAGATTTACATCAGTAGTCATTGTAAATCATCACAAATACTATTAATTTCCAGTCTATTTTCACTCTATCTTCTCATTCTCCTTCTCCTGCAACCCCACTGTCTCTCCTTGCTTCTTTGTCTTTTAGTGTTAGAAATAATTTGAGACACAAGATAATGAGTACCATGAGAACAAAAAGAAGAAAAAAGGACAAAACTTGTCCTCTAAGAACACATACTTGACAGTGTTGCCAACCAATTAAAAACAGCCCTGGCCTTTTCTATGCAGATGCGTCTTGCAGTCAGAGTGTCGTCGCGGGAACCACCCTGGCCAGTGGCTTTGGAGCTTTGACATAGAACAGCAGTGTCTGGCTGTCCAAGAACTCAACCCTTTGAACATCAGCAGGGGGGAAAGTAGGACAGTAAGTGTGCATTAAAACATTTTTTTTTAAACAAAACAAAAAGCCTTTGAATTTATTTAGATTTTAAAGCCTCAACATACATTTATTTCTTTATTTGACAGCGTTTGGGCTCTTCTACAACATTGCAGTACAATACAAAATGTAAAATATACATCAAATAAAAGGCTGTACCACACAATTCAATAATCAATAATCCAATGTTGCATTTATATGACATAAAACCTTCCCTCACTGGCGCAAAAAAATTATTGTCATTTTACACTTCATATCTTGCACCGACAGCACTGCCTTGTGTTTTACCATTCACGCACGTCCTCACCACGCGCACGCACGCACACAGACTGATACACATGCAGAGCTACTGGTGGCTAACTGTAGGTAACTGCAGCTCCGAAACAAGCACACCGTACCATACTTAGCGCATGCATGATAAATACAAATCGTAGCATGTATGCTAAAATACGGTAGGCAAGCATTCTACCATGTGTTTTAAATGGCAACTGGAGTAAAATAGTGAGTTCAGTTGTACTTTATAATTCAACTATTTAACTCACGGTACTCACGTTATTTGTTGCCGTGCACTTTAACAGGCGTTCACAATCCATTCACTTACCGCGGTGCGGCCTCACATTTTATTTTGGTGGATCACTCCAATGCTTCTCCAGTGGTTGGATCCTCCCAGAATTATGGCAAGACTCAACGTTTTCTTGCTTCCTCACCTTCCGAACCATGGATTTATTGATGTGGAATTATCTCGCGGCTGCTCTATTTCCATGTACAACCGCGTAACTGATAGATTGCAGTTTAAATTGTGCCTTGTAAGCATGCTATTTACAGAGTTCCGCCGGGGTTCGATTCGTCTCCGCGGATAGCGCCCGGTCGCTACACATCGCCAAATTGGTGGGGTCCAAACGAGGTAAACAAAATGGACTACAGCAGACAGGTCGTCACACTGCAGTCATTTGATCTCTTTTTATTCACTTTCTCATTCCATCTCCACATTCGAATACATACACAGGCCAACAGCCAACCAAGAACAAGTGTGAACCAGACCAACAATCAGAAACGTGCGTTGGCTCAGCAACATTTGCCCCGAAGCTTGGCTGGAAGGAAAACGTCTCTGGAACTCGTGCACACATAAGACAAATTTAAGTGCGCCTTATAATTTTAATATACGTAAAATTTTCTTGAAAACTTCCTGGGCGACGGCCAGTTTACCTGGAATCCTCTTCCTCTCTTCCATGGCAACATGTTGGAGCTGGTGGATATTCCAGACTTTATTCTCCTCCACCTTCCGTTTGTGGATGGCCCAGAAATGTTCAATCCGGTTTAGGTCTGGAGACATCCTTGGCCAGTCCATCACTTTTACCCTCAGTCTCTTTAGCGAAAGGTGTGTTTGGGTTCATTACCATGGAATTGATTTTGCAATATATTGTTGTGCTCTCTGTTGCAATAAATATATTGATACACTAACAGCAGTATTAATATTTTATGACGGCACACCAGCGCGAAGCACATAAAGGATTTACCCCGTCATTCAGACTTGTCAATGAAGCTTTAAACATACTCAACATAACACACCTTCTATGCTAAGGCTAACTTAAAAAACAAAGCTTTACCAAACAATACATTGATGCCAATGCAATTGCAGGGTTTCCCACACCATGTTAATACTTGGGCGGGCCACCCAAGTAAACTGGCCACCACCTAAGTAGATTTCAAGAAAATTGAATAAAAATATATTTAAAAATAATAATAAAAATGTGTCGCGACTAGATATACCACATTTAACATTCGTTCGCCGTCACTCACTTGTGGATCTTGAGGTTAGATGAGACGTAGCAGGACTGAGAACACCCCGCCCCCGGAGTCCACCCACCCGAGTCTACCCACCCAAGTAAATTTCAAATCTGTGAGAAACACTGAATTGCCTTGGTGGGCTTTTACTTTGAAGATGTGACTGCCAGCTTGACTTCCCTTTTTGACGCGTTGGCTTACATATCAAAGTTTTTATTGAAATTATGTCATGCACGACCCCGCGGAGTAGCGGACATGTGTCGTGCACTTAAGATCGTGCACGTACTCGCACGTGCACCATGAATAAGCCTGACACACATGCTGCAGTTGCACTTTAGGCCAGAGGTGGCAGTCGCGAGTAAAAAAAAAAAAAGTGACAAACTGCACAAAGATCCTTTAAAGAAAGATACCGTATTTTCACGACCATAAGGCGCACCATATTATAAGACGCAGTCACAGTTACTGGTGCTATTTCTGTGTTTAACACACATATAAGGTGCACCGCACTATTGGGCGCACGCACGGTTAAACATACTCTAGCTCAAAACATATGGTAGCATGCTACTATGCTAAAACATATGCTAGTGCTAGCGCATGTTTTTAAAAAGGCAGCTAACGGAACAAAACTGAGTTCGGTTGAAGTAATGTAAACTGTGAAATAAGTTGGACTTGAAATATATAACAATGTACTCACATTGCTTTTGATCCATCCTAATCCACAAATCAGTCATAGTCCTCATGATCTTCTGTATCAGAAACAAACAACTGGGCAAGTTCTCCATCAAACACGCCGTCTCATTGTCAGTCAGTCTCGTCGTGTCCTCGGAAATGATGCCGGCTTTTGCGTTCACACAAGCATTCACGATCCATTGACAAATTGTGGCATAACTTGCACAATGCTGCCTCACAGTCTTGGTAAAGCTGTGTTCGCTAGCCTCCCGGAATGATAGCAGGCTCTGCGATCATTTGCTGAACTTTATTGTTCACAGCAGCTGAGAGATGTGCGCATTTGAGTCACAGAAATAAGGAAGGAAAGGTGATGCGTGGGAAAAAACAATCTGGTGTCTTAAGTATGTGGTGTGATCTGTTTAGCTACACTGTGTAGACTTGCACTAATTCAAAGTGACTTTTGCGATGTATTTTGCTGTAAGTGCACGTTGTTCAATAAAACATCCTTAAAAAGAAAGGAAAAAAGGAAACGATACTGCGATACACTTTTGTATGTAGTAGTTTAGCCCGGACGCCCCTTTGCATTTTGTATGTTCTATCTCCCTCAATCCCTAGCCTGAGCGCAAGCAGACCGTTCACTTTTGGAGGGAGCTGTCAATCAAACAATTAACTTGTAAGTGGCTCGTTAAGCTCTGAAACAAGCAAAAAAGAAAAAAAGAGGACACATGCCCACTGATCATGCATGCTTTAACGCCATGGCATAAGTTTGAACACAACAAATCACAATTGGCAGAGCAAACACATGGGAGTGGGGCAGGGGAAGAGGGAGAGGAGTGGCTGGAGAAGTTTTTTGTTGTTTTTGTTTGTTTTTTTGTTCACTCATTCACACAAACACGCACACATACAAACATGGTCTCCCAGGTGGGGAAGCAAACCCACGCCAACCTGCATCGTAGGCAAGTGACTGTACCACCACTGTGCCACCTGGAGCCCAACTCGCCACCAAGTTGACTCTTCCGTGCTCTCATGTCTGTCCCCAGTCAGGTCCGCCTTTCTTGTATATAAGCAATGTGTGCGAGAAGTCCTCTCACACAGCCAGTCAGATTTTGGACCTTGGTCCACACACAAGGCGCACCTCACTATTAAGCACACCGTCGATTTTTGAGAAAATTTAAGACTTTAAAGTGTGCCTTATAGTCGTGAAAATATGGTTGTCTTTTTCATTGTTTAAAAAAAAGATAATAGAACTTTATCTTGATTGATTTTATTTAATTTTATATATATATATATATATATATATATATATATATATATTGACGTTTAGATTTCAGGAAAAACAACTTTAAGCCATTAATACCTTGTTATTTTATACATGGACCAGGTATAAAATAATAATTTTATATTACACTTATTGCACTTAAAGTTGTGTTCCTAAATCCTAAACGACCAAATTAGACATTTTGAGGTAATGATAATGATGATGATTATTATTATTTAGTGGGCCAAAATGTTATATAAAATAAATAAATTCATCTTGTTTTGTTTTCTGATCCAAAAAATTATTTGATCTGTGACTCAAATCTGTGATCCAATCCGAACTGTGACTTTTGTGATCCTTTGCTGCCACCATCAGTACTTAATATCTCCTGTCTTGTTTGTGGGGGCGCTAATCCCCTAAATGGTGGTAAAGTAGGCAGAAGCAGTGGCAAAGAACTGGTGTCTAGACACTAATTGCAAAGAAGAACAGTCAGCAACTTTTCACTGTCCCTCACATACTGAATATCGTAATATATCGGTGAAAAAAATTCTGACAATATATCGAATATCATAGATATCGTGTATCGTGATATTAATGTTATCGTGGGCCACATATCGTCACAATATTAAATTGTGAGTTACCCGTATCGTCCCACCCGTAGTTTGCAAGCATTATCAATTTGACAATGGAAAACAAGGCAGCTCAGTAAGTGAGCAGGCAATTTAATCAATTGTGTTTTTGAATCAGCACAAGAAGACATTTTTGCTGGTTTACATTTAAACATAAATGGCTGATGTCATGTGAGATTTCAAAGTAATAAATATTTGGGTCTCTCCATAGGTCTATTTGTCAGTGCCAGGGCTTCCAGTGTTAGAAAAGAGTGAGACCTATTCCTGTTTCTTCCAAGGGCTCCACAGCCCTGCCACAGTCACTAGAAGTGGGGTCACCTGTCACTCTCCACACACCAGCCAAGTGCCGATTGTACCTCCTGGACAGGGTGAGTGAGTTTTTGTACGTGTAAAATCAAACTCAAGCCTTTCTGTTAGAATTGTTTTTTTTTTTTATTAAGACAGATTAGTCTTGTGTTTAACTCTTTGACTGTCAGACGTTTTCAGAAAAGGGATGCCGTGGGTGCCAGCCGATTTAAGCATTTTGACTGATCTTTCAAGGTCCACAGAAAATTTTGTGTTGGACTATGGAAACACACATACTACCAAATGAAAGATAGGACTCTCATCATTCATCAGAAAAAAAAGTTTGTTTCTACCTTATTCTGTTTTTCAGTAATCAACAATAGAAAATGGTTAGTTTCACCCAAATGCTCTGTTTTGAAACAAAATACGCAGAAATCAAGCTTTTTGTGAAACGATATTATTTCATGCACTCTAGTGAATTTGTCACCTTTTCTTCCATGAATGATGCCACAAACACCTAAACAGTGCTTTACTTCTGTAAAACACTACCACCAACAATGAAAAAGTGTTTTATGATAGCAAAATACGTTTATTTACAATCAAAAGTGTAACAATTTGACAAAACAATTTGGCAAACTATTTACAAATGTGTGCAACCGTGGTACTATTTACAATTGTGTGGATGTTTCAAATACAGTTTTTCTTTTTGTAACACTCCCCTGCATGCAAGGGGACGCAGCAGGATTTGCACAACAGATTTGTTTCACTGCGATTGCTCCTTCACGTGCAGACGCTACACTTTCTTGCTAGCTTTTTTTTCCGGGGAATACCAAGTATATACTGCAGTGTGTGTTTGGCCATGTTGCCATCAAGTCTACTCTCAGGATCATGATACAGTGACGTTACGGTGGTGTTACGTCTGGCTTCCTCATGTCCTTCTGTTCCTATACCGGGTGGTAAGAGATGTTCTGATCCATCGTATCCACTCCATTCATGGTGGCATCGTAGTCCAGAACCAGTGTCTTCTCCCTGATCAGACTGTATCCACTCCTCCGATGAATATGCATTGGACTCGTTGTCCGATTGAACGTCCGCCTGAGCAGAAGTGCTCAGTTGTGCTCTGCGTTTTCCGGCGTTAGCATCGCTAGCTGGTGAGGCTTTATGACGTGATCATAGCCGCCGCGTCAACGCTTCCAACTTCGGCGTCAACCACGGAGTCACCATCATCATCATCGTCGTCATCAATGTGCTGGTTGATGCTTCTCTTCTTTGAAAAAAACGATCAAGCGTGAGCTGCTTGCCATCGGTCGCCATTTTCGCTTTCTCAGCCATTGTCCCCTCAACACTCTAGCTCCGCCTCACGTCTTCTACTATTGACGCCTACTCGATCTTGTCCAAAGAGAGTCATCGCTGTCATCTAGGGGCCAAAAATAGTCATTATGCTAACTAGATCTGCTTGATACTTTCAGCACAGCTGGCCAAGGCTTTCCTCCACTCGTTTCCCCCCCAAAAAAAACTTGGTGAACGTCTTTTAACGTCTTTGGCGCTCCTCCGTAGGATTTCACTAAACGTTGTTTAACGTTTTTGGCAGTCAAAGAGTTAAGTATTGGTTTACTTTAAAGCACATGTGTCAAGATCCGGTCCTCGAGGGCCTGAGTCCTGCATGTTTTTGAGGTTTCTCTACTCCAACGCACCTGATTCAATGATCAGGGTAATTATCAGGCTCCTGCAGAGCTTGCTGATGAGCTTAAGTATGAATCAGCTGTGTTGAACATGGGAAACCTCTAAAACATGCAGGACTCAGGCCCTTGAGGACCGAACTTTGACACCACTACTTTAAACCATTCATATTTTTTCTGTTTTCCTGTAATGAGATTAATCACGTTTTGTAGACGTGTCTGTATGTGTTTGTATGCCCACTCATACAATACAAATATTATATATAATCCAGTCAAAATGTTTCAATGAATCCAGACTAAGCCAAATCTGTCCTGTTTATGATATTTTTGACCACCGGGTATAATTTGTATTTGGAAAGCGTGGCTTCAAAATTCTATGTATTTTTTATTAACTGTGCTATGCTTTCATATGAGCTGTGGTTCTGAAAGATTGGCATGGTGTAGCACGCTGTGTGTTGGTCCACGTTGCTGGCAATCATTTAAAAATGAAGGCATAATATCTATGATACATTACAGATTACAAACCAGTTGCAAAGCACTGACCCATTGTCTTCCGGTTTTGTGAATCTTACACACACACTTTACTGCACTCCCGAAATATTTTCTATGTTATAATTCTTATATTACTAAGTAAAATAATTACTACTATGAAGTACTAGCAGGAGAGGGTATAAAGGCATGAGCTATTGTCGCACAAAGTGTATTTTAGAACGTTGTAGTGGTTTTCCTCAGTTGAAAAGGATCTGTATTGGGGTTGGGAATCTTTCACAATTATTGATGACAATTCAGAACAATTTGGTTTGATTACAAATTATAACTGCAGATTACAAATTGTCACTGCATCTTGAATCAACGTTTTATTTTTCTTACTGTATGAATATATAATATTAAAATAAAAATATAATGAGCCATATGTCCATGATTAAAATGTATTACAGATAGTTACTGTGGTGTTATTAATTTTATTACAACTGAAGTGAACCACTTTATAAATTAGAACATACCATTTGTCAACAAATGTTTGAATTTGAATTAGGAATGCGCGAGTACCGATACCAGGCCTTTTTTTTCTTCACGGTATGGGTCATTCATGCCAAATCACCCAGTGGGTATAACAAAGCAGGTTTTGATTTTAATTAAACTTGTTGCACTTGTTGATAGTGATTTCACAACACTAAACCTAAAATTTTAGGTTAATCGGAACAGGGATTTGGGAGCTTCAGCCCGCCGAATATTAATATTTTTGTCAAAAAGTGGTGTGGCCACCTTCCTTTGAAGCCTTATTTCAGGAACTACTGGGTCAATTTTTACAAAACAGGTATTTCTAGGAAGAGAATTCAACAAGGATTCCAAATCTGCAATCATTTAAAAGTTTGGCACATTTTAGTAACCTTTTGACCTTTTGTTTTAGTTGACCTTCATGTGACTTTAACCCCCCAAAAATCATGAAATGTAATCTTTCACATATTCTCTATAACATATAAAAGTTTCAGAGAGTAGTAGACCAGCAAGGAGTTGAAGTATCCATTCTCTGAGATTTTTTTTTCTTTCTTTTTCTTTTTTTTTTCTGGAGAGCTCAGTATTGATCATTCGGTAATTTTACCGATTTGACTTGTCATCATCATTGCTCTCCTTTTTTTTATTTATTTTTTTAATATATATATATTTTTTTGTATTTTTTTTTTTTTTTTTTGTATGTGGGTGAGTATGTGTATGTGCGTGCGTGCATTCATTAGTTCACCTAAAACCTATAAAATAAAAATCCCATACCATTTCTCTAAACCGAACACTTCCAGCCAGTCGTGAGGCCGTCAGGAAACCCGAGAAAGGACCAAAGAAAAGAAAGGAAAGTGAAATCCAGCACCGACCAGACACCACTCACCAGGCCACCAACCAGAGTCCTTCACCAACCCCAGAGACATCTAAATTTCAACAAATCAGGGAGACCTCAAGAGACCAAAGGAGAGACTGAGGAAAGGAAGGAAGGACAGACGAAGCGGAGTGAGATCCACAGACACCAGCCTCCACCGATTCGATGACTTGAGGAAGATTGTGTCTGAGTTTCGATAGATGCTGGTGTGGTGGACCCGGCGTGCACGAAAACCCCCACCAAAGAGGGGAACCGTCGACCCCCACCAGGACAGAGCAAGCGCAACGCCCCAGGGCCCCCCAGGCCGCGGCAGCGCCAAAGGCCGACCCCCGGGCCCCGGAAAACCCAGCAAACCCAGGAGCAGGAGCGCCCCCCAACCCAACGCGGCCCGCGCCCCCAACCCAACGCAGCAGGACGGGGCACTGCAGGACCGCCAGGAACCCCACCGGCCCACAGCCCCCGCTCCCCCACAACCCCCCGCCCCCCATCCACCCCCGCCATCTACCCCAACCCAGCCCCAGCCGCCCCCAGGCCCCCAAACCCCCAAAACCCCAGACACCCTCCCATAACCCAGCACCTATAGAATTAACCCCCTGGCATGCAGTGAATCTGAATATTAATCCTTAGTGCCTATTGGAGGTGAATCTGCTCGATCCTGTTGGCAGCAACTGGGTTCCTGACTATAAAAACACAACCATTAGTTACAAATTGCCAAATACAGAAACATCAATGTAAGTTATCACGATGTGGTGGCTCTCGCTAACAGGCAGAATTAAGGAACCAGAATTAGTTTAAAATATTCTATATACGTAGACCATGCTTCTATAAATTTTAATATTTGGTTTTTATTTGAGGCAGATATTTTTTCCATTAAAATGTGATTTTTGAGGAGGTTAGACCATTGGTCGATATTCAGAGTTTGTTTATTTTTCCAGTTAACAAGGATTGTTTTTTTTGCGATAGTAAGGGCTACAAGTGTAGATTGAAATTGTTTATGTGGTAAGTCAGTTGTTGTTAGGTCGCCTAGCAAACACAAGTTTGGAGATAAAGGTATCCTACAGTCCAAGATAGCGGAGAGATTTTAGTCCAGAAATACATAACCGGAGTACATAACTATAAAGCATGAAAACAAGTGTCTGTAGTGTTTTGTAAACACTGGAGACAGATGTCGGAGTCTGAGAGTCCCATTTTCTTCATCATATATTGAGTAATGTATGTTCTATGAATAATTTTATATTGGATAAGTTGTAAATTTGTGTGTTTTGTCATTTTAAATGCGTTTTCACAAACTTGAATCCAAAAGTCAGATTCCGGAGCTACAGACAAGTCTGTCTCCCATTTTGAGATGGGTAAAGACATTTTATCAGTATATGAAAGTAACTTATATATTTTTGAAAGTTTTTTTGTTGTTGTCGGAGAAAGCTTGGTAATATCTTTAGCTAAAACAGGCGTTTGGAGCGTACCCCGAAGTGTTGGAATTTGTTTCTTTATCATATTTTTAACTTGTAGATAATGTAAAAAAATTCCGTTTTATATTTTTGGAGCAAGGATGTATATGATATAAACATATTATCTGAGAAGAGATGGTGGAGATGTGTAATTCCTTTCTGCTCCCACTCACCTAAATAAAACGATTGCTTGTTAAGTTGAAAGTCGGGGTTATGCCATAGGGGAGAGAGCCCACAGGGCTCCACTTGGGCTTTTGTAATTTCTAGTGCCTTCCACCAGGCAGTCAGGGTGGCGGAAATCATTGGGTTTTTAAAACAATTATGTCGCTTAATCAATGTTGTAATAAAGAGTAAATCTAGAAGTCTGAGGTTATTACAATCCTTCTGTTCTAGTTCCAGCCAACAGTTAGTATCTCTGTTGGGTTGTGCCCATAGAATGATATATTGTAGCTGGTTAGCTATATAGTAGTACATAAAGTTTGGTGCCTCTAGACCACCTTTGGATTTACTTTTCTGAAGAGTAGATAGACTAATCTTTGCTTTTTTTTTATTCCAGTAAAATTTTGTAATGGCTGAGTCCAACAACTGGAACCAGTTAGCCGTAGGTTTAAATGGAATCATTGAGAAAAAATAGTTTATTTTGGGTAAAACTTTCATTTTAATGGTGGCTATTCGTCCTATTAGAGAAATAGGAAGATTATTCCAGCGCTCCAAGTCACTATAAATGTTATCCAGAAGTGGAGAAAAGTTTAAATGAATTAAATCAGTTAATTTAGGTGAGATTTTTATGCCTAAGTATTTTAAATTACCTACAGGAAATGAGTAGTGTGGGTCCTGGCTTGCAGGTTTCCATGAATTTTCTGAAATAGGTAGAAGTGTTGATTTTGTCCAGTTAATAGAATAGTCTGATAACTGTGAGAATTTAGTTATTAAGTTAAATACTTCCCCTAACGAAATAGCAGGCTTTTCTAAATAAAGTAAAATATCATCGGCATATAGATTAATTTTATGTTCTGTTACACCAGAGTGAATTCCTTGAATCCTTCTTTCCTGGCTAATGCAAGTGGCTCAATAAATATTGCAAATAATAAAGGGGACAGTGGGCATCCCTGTCTTGTGCCTCTCTGTAGAGTAAAACTCTGAGATATAATCCCATTAGTAGTAATTGTAGTTTTAGGAGAATCATATAATACTGACACCCAGTGGATAAATGATTTCCCAAAGCCAAATTTATTTAAAACAGCAAAGAGGAAGGACCAGTTAACTTTGTCGAAAGCTTTTTCTGCATCCAATGATATAATAACTGCCTTTTTATCATGCCGCTGTGACATGTTAATCAGGTTAAAGAGCCTCCTAATATTATTAGTAGAGTGACGATCTTTAATAAAGCCTGTTTGGTCGCTATGAATGATTGTTGAGATAACTGTTTCTAGTCTAGATGTGAAAGCCTTAGTGATCATTTAAATATCAGTGTTAATTAGTGAAATCGGACGGTAACTTGATGGAAGGGTGGGGTCTTTTTCTGGCTTTAATAAAAGTTTAATTGCTGCTGTATTCATGTGTGGGCGTATGTAACCAGTAGTTTTGATTTCTGTTACTACTCTTAAGAATAGTGGAGCAAGCATTAACCAGAAGTGCTGAAAAAATATAGCCGGATAACCATCCGGTCCAGGTGTTTTGCCATTAGGCATACTATCTAGAGCACTGTACAACTCGTTTATAGTGAGTGGCGCATCTAACATATCTTTATATTCAGTAGTTAACTGAGGTATATTTAACTCTTTTACTGCCAAAAACGTTAAATGACGTTTAGTAAAAACCTACGGAGCGCCAAAGACGTTCACCAAGTTTTTTTGTTTTTTTTGGGAAACGGGTGGAGGAAAACCTTGGCCAGCTGTGCTGAAAGTATCAAGCAGATCTAGTTAGTACAATTCCTATTTTTGGCCCCTAGATGGCAGCGATGACTCTCTTTGGACAAGATTAGGTAGGCGTCAGTAGAAGACGTGAGGCGGAGCTCGAGTGTTGAGGGGACAATGGCTGAGGAAGCCATAATGGCGACCGGTTACAAGCAGCTCACGCTTGAGCTTTTTTTTCAAAGACGAAAAGCATCGACCAATGCTAAAGAGCACATTGATGACGACGACGATGATGATGATGGTGACTCCGAGGTTGACGCCGAAGTTGAAGGCGTTGACGCGGCGGCTATGATCACGTCATAAAGCCTCACCGGCTAGCGATGCTAACGCCGGAAAACGCGGAGCACAACCGAGCACGCTCAGGCGGACGTTCAATCAGACGACGAAGAGTGCCCCGAGTCCAATGCATATTCATCGGAGGAGTGGGTACAGTCTGATCACGGAGAAGACACTGGTTATGGACTAGGATGCCACCATGAATGGAGCGGTAAGATGGATCAACCACTCAATATAGGAACTGAAGGACATGAGGAAGCCAGACGTAACACCACCGTAACGTCACCGTATCATGATTCTGATAGTAGACTTGATGGCAACATGGCCAAACACACACTGCAGTATATACTTGCTATTCCCCGGAAAAAAAAGCAAGCAAAAAAGCGTAGCATCTGCAATCGCAGTGAAACTAATCTGTTGTGCAAATCCTGCTGCGTCTCCTTGCACGCAGGGGAGTGTTACAAAAAGAAGAACTGTATTTGAAACATCCACACAATTGTAAATAGTACCACGGTTGCACACATTTGTAAATAGTTTGCGAAATTGTTTTGTCAAATTGTTACACTGCTGAATGTAAATAAACGTATTTTGCTATCAAAAAATACTCTTTCATTGTTGGTGGTAGAGTTTTACAGAAGTAAAGCACTGTTTAGGTGTTTGTGGCATCATTCATGGAAAAAAAAAAGGTCTCAAATTCACTAGAGTGCATGAAATAATATCGTTTCACAAAAAGCTTGATTTCTCCATTTTTTGTTTCAAAACAGAGCATTTGGGTGAAACTAACCATTTTCTATTGTTGATTACTGAAACATGGAATAAGGTAGAAACAAACTTTTTTTTTCTGATGAAAGATGAGAGTCCAATCTTTCATTTGGTAGTATGTGTGTTTCCATAGTCCAAACATAAAATTTTCTGTCGACCTTGAAAGATCAGTCAAAATGCTTAAATTGGCTGGCACTGACGGCATCCCTTTTCTGAAAACGTCTGTCAGTCAAAGAGTTAAGCTACTGAGGAATGCCTCAATATGCTCAGGGTTAGGCTTGTTAGTTTCTGAGTATAGGTTACGATAATAGTTATAAAAAAAATTGATTAACTTCTTCTGGTGATTGTGTGCATTCACCAGTTGTCCCTTTAATAGCCGTTATAAGAGATTTTTCCCGATTGCGTTGAAGTTGGTTTGCAAGAAATTTACCTGATTTGTTATTATATTCAAAGTTGTTGTATCTCAATTGTTGTATTATAAACTCTGTCTTTTTAGTTAGCATATCATCTAACTGTATTTTTGTATTTTGTAAGTCAGTCCATATTTGGTTGTTTGGGTTTATTGCGTACTCATCCGTCAGTTGTTTAATTTTATCTTCCAAGTCTTTTTCTAATTTTTGATCATGTTTCTTTTTATAAGATGAATATGATATAATTTTACCTCTAATTACTGCTTTTTCAGCTTCCCAGAGAAGAGATGGCGAATAGGTCTGGAGAGTCATTTATTTCCAAAAAGTCTGCCCACTCTCTTTTGCAAATATCTGCTTTTAATTTTAAGAGATGGTCTAAAGTTTTTATTCTTTTTGTCTGTGAGCGAGCGCCACAAACATTCCAGGAAACCAGAACTAGTTTATGCATACAAACAATATAGACTCAGTCCTGTGTATATATCTGTATAGGCCATTTGTCAATATTGGCATGTTATAGGATAGAATCAAAGTAGTTAGGTGATTTATGTAATTTGTGTAAAATATGAGGTAATGTGTAAGTAAATATAACAGTGAAAAAACGGGTAGGGAGGTGAAAGTGAAGGAAGTTAGCGGGGGTTTAAACATAAAAATACACCAGTAACCTAAGCGAGATTTATTGTTTAAATATACTTTAGATATAGTTATGTATTAATATTATATTTATAATATAGCCTAAACATAATGAGTAATCATATTTTAGGTTTTATAACCACATATACAGTATATGTATACACCTAGTAATCAAACCAAGTTTAGTTCCACCAATGCCAATTAGAACAGCCAGGGAGTGGAGTTGGGGTTCCGGAATAGTTGGCCATCGATGTATAGCTTATCAACGACCATCGTAGTCCGTTTACCCTCCTGCCTATTTTGTTTCATTATAGGAAACAGTACCTTTCGCCGCTCATTAATCTCTCTCGGGAATTGATCATTCATTCCAAATGAGGTCCCTTTAAGCTCCCGTCCTTTACTTCTAACAAATTCTTTCTGTTTATAATGCTCAAACTTGGCGATAATTGGACGGGGTTTGTTGCCCCTACGGGCTCCAAGCCGATGTACCCAGTGAAAAGAGATGTTATTTACCGTCTCCTGAGGAATTTTAAATGACGTCGTCATAATTTTTTTTATCTCAACCTCTGGATTGTCAGAGGTATTCTCGGATATACCTGAGAATATTAAATTCTCCCGCATGCTACGGGATTGGATATCCAGAACAGTTTCTTTTAGCGTTTTATTCTCCTTTTTAATGGTTTCCAACTCGGCTGAAACAGTCACGAGAGAAGAGCGTAACTCGGCATTATCGCGTTGGAGGTCACTTACCTGTTGGCTGACGAATTCCAAACTTACCCTTAATTCTTTGACGTCCTCGCTGATTAGGGAGAGGACCTCAAGTTTTTTATTTATGGAGTCCAGCAAACTGACCGAAACGTCCGTAGTGGCTAGGTCGTACGTGTCCGTCGCTGAGTCAATTTTCCTCTTTTTCGAAGGTTTCTTCGAAGTTTTCTCGGCGGAAGGATCCTCCATCGCGCAGCTGTAAAAATATCCGTCGATGAAGCGTTCAAGGTCCTCCACGCTGGGTGGTATTTCAAATCTGCCGGATGAAAGAGAGAAGAGAAAAGACAAGATATATGATGGTTAAATTCAGATTAGTTTAGCATAATAGAGCTAGTTCTATTCTAGCAGCAGGGCGCCGCCATGTTAGGGTTTCTCGGTCTAGCTGTAGGTCTCGCGATGGTCACAGCATCTCGCTCACTTTCCCCCAATTCTAATTTAGAATTGTACCCTGAAATTGAACCTCCCATCTCTCTGAGATATTTTATGAATATTCCATGACTCGTCATTGAAAGTTGAATAGTCATTGAAATGAATAGTCAATGAAATTTGAATATTCAATGACAGTGTCAATGTCCATTAGTAATGTGGGAGAAAGACAACCCAAGTAACCATAACATGCAGTTTTTAAATGACTATTTTATTTATTAAGGGGAAAAAATTTGTAGGACTTGCCCCGTTTGTTAAATCATGAATTAACTGTATCTATTCATGTTTTTGGAAAGCTGAGTTCATTTCAAAGGGGTAAGTTTTAGCTGAAGACTTTAAATTGCCATCAGGTTGAATCTTTATGTGCTCTGCAACTAACTGTAAGACTGTAAGACTGTACTCTGCCTCTCACCCGCAAGTCAGCTGCGGCATGCTTCGGCTCACAGTGAGGACAAACTGAATAGATGGATTAACTGCACTGGGGACCATAGATGATTATGCATACACATACAACTTGAGCCAGTGGCCTCTATGTTTTGTTTAGTTTGCTCCACTGTATTTACTTATTTTCTAGTTGATTTACAGTTTTGTAAATCATAGTATACTATGTTGGTTGATGAGATCAACCTTTAGGCACCTTTCTCCTGCTTTTCCCTGAACTTGTTTTGTAAAAGCCTACAGTGTGTTTGTCTGCTCTCACTGCTCAAGGGTGTGGGGTAAATACAGTGTTGTTTTTAACTGGGTTTAGCCCAACCTTCTCCCATGTTAATCACTGTAACTGTAGAATGAATTTTATACTGCACTCGTCTCTTGAGACTTCCTGAAGCAGACTTGATAAAACTTTTTCATTGTTCTTCCTTGTGCTGTCCTCTAATTTTTGATCCTCACAGATTTCGTCGCAGTCCTTTTGTCTCTTCGTTTTGGTGATGTCATGGTTGCAGAGAGGGATTTCACCTTCTATGACTGCGCAGCTGTTAAGCAGCTTTCAGGGAGTATGCTGTGAGTATAATAATATAATAATCACTTTTCACCTCAACTCTTGTTGATTCACTTCCTATATCGGTATTTGCAATCAAGGTTTGCTCCCCGCAAATGATCTCACTGAGAGTTCAACTCTGAGGTAGATGAATCACAATAGAATATTACATTCCCAAAATAACACACCTAAAATAAAATGCCCACATGTAAGATATATCTTAGTTTTGTTCTGTTTTTTAACATTATTCTCCCCTCCTTCAACATTTCTCAACTGATTCAAACCATTACATCTTAAAAATATTTTCCATACATTTGCACAATAAAGTTCCCACATTTAAGAACTAGTTTGCATAATTCCCTCCTTTAACATTTCTGGAATGATTCAAAATTTTACTACGGTGGCCGACGGGCAAACGCTCTGCAAACACAGCAATACAGTAATTCAAAAAACAAAGACGCAGACATATACAATAAATGGTTGGACCAGTGTTGTGTGACCAGACCCTCTTGAAAGACATGAGGAAGATTCCCACATATGTTTGCTTGATACCTTTTTTTTTTTTTTTTTAACACTTGGCCTACATTTTTTTTCCAATATTATATAAGAACAGTGTCATTACAGATGTAGAAACTTAGATTCATAATACCATTTATTATTATACATCACTAACTGAACTCAGTCATGTAGCACTTTGTAATTAACTGGCATTATTATAGAAGAAGGTGTTTAAATGGGACCAGAAGACAGGAAATACAGGGTCCTATGAACTAAGGTTTCTAGCTCCACTACACTTCTATAATACTGAAAAAGATTAAGCCCGGGGTTTTAAAAAGATATAAAGTAAAAGGTTCCATCTAATGAAAAAATAGGTATATTGTATGTTCCTGCTGGTAATTTTGAGGTCAAAATGGTATCAAAAGCAGCTGAATTGACCTTTTGCAAAAGCCCAGTCCCTACCTCAGTTGATATAAAAGGGGCTACAGCAGGTGCTAAACATACGGATTAGGCCCGCCAAGGGCCTGAAAGGCGATATTTGTAAAGTAAAAAAAATATATATTATAATGTCGGATCAATTAATCAGCTGGGCACGATCAAAAAATATAAATTCGTAATTTCACGAGCAGCCCTCAGATGAGCAATACTTGTACATGAAATCGTCCTGGATGTCATTATTTTACACACAACCTAAAGTTACGGTTTGTTTAAAAAAAATTAATAAATAAACCATAGACCGACAAACATGTTAAATATGACACAAATTAAATTACTGGTAACATAAACACATATGACAAGGATTAATGTCCTTATAACTTAATTAACTGCCACACAATACATTCTGGGAACAATATGCTAAACATTTAACACTTCCAGAACTCATACAGGCAAAGTGTTGTCACGTTTCACTTGCATTTGTGTTATATTTGGGAACAATATGATTGCAGTTGAGCTCCGTAATTTAGGGCTGACTCACAAATAGCAAAAATATGTATAGAATTGACAACAATTGTTTTTAAGTTATATGCCATTATTACCGATCCGGCCCACTTGGTAATATAATTTCCTCCATGCGGCCCCTGGCTGAGCTAATATGAGTTTGACACCCCTGGTCTACAGTATGCAGTGGAAGAATATAATGTAAACATTAACATTAAAATATGCAAAAAAAGCGGACTTCATAACAATCGAGAGAAAAGCATACAGGTCTCAAGATAAGTCCGAGGTCAAAAACAACGGTGTCTCTGAGTGGAAATTGTAATTCCGCAAAATAATTTTTTTAATAAAATGTACCTATAAACTGATTATGTTTTTTTTCTGTACTGTCTGTAACAGAACGATTGTTTACTCTGAAATTGCCACGGGACACACAAAATGTGTGAAAAAACAGGTCCCATGGGGCTTGTTTACCTGCTAGGGAGTTAGCTAGCTAGCATGAGGGCCTAAAGCCAAACTGTGGCAGGGTTTTTACTTTCTGGACCTGGATTTGCCACCTCTGATGAAAGATGAAAACAAAATAAGTTCTAAAGTCTCTCGATGCTATGTTCCCTTTGTGTGAACTGAGCAGTACAAATGGTCAGCACATCGCTTCACCATTTTGCTTGTTGGAGGATCACATGTTGTTTGAACTTTTTTTAAAAGGTTTTATGGCAGCTGACAGAAATTTTATGGATCAATGTTACCACGGAAGTCTGTGGGCCAGATGTAAGCTTGACGGACGTTGACCATTTGGGGTCATGGTTTGCCAATGGTCAATTGAAGTACTTTCAAGTCAAAGACAAAAAGCTTAGTAGAGGTGCAATGTTGGAAGAACAGATTTGCTTACACTAAAGCATTATCTGTACATTATCAACATATCTGTTCTTTGTGTCCTTTCAGTTGTCGTGGTTGCGTTCTGAGCCGATGGGGTTGTAATTGGTGTGTTCACCAGCACACATGTACCCACAACCCCACCTGTGAGGAGGGTGTTATCATCTATAATCAACATGTAAGTTATAGTATGGTGCCAAATATCATAATTATACAGCAGCAAGGAATGAACATAACCAACATTTTTAATTCCAATTTTAAGTTGATTTTAAAAAAAATTTTAAGTGTTTTTTTTTTTTTTGCTTGTTGTCTGGTTGGAAATGTGCTCAGTGGGTAAATAGAAAATTTAGCATTGCTTTTGTTTTGTCTTCCCTTTGGAAACTTAAAGGCCTAATCTTACTGATAGTATTGAGAAATCTAGAAGATCCTGTTTGATATGTTCTACCACAAACATTTTTATTACCTATAAATTTAACACATAACTCAAGTTGGATGAAGAAGAAGGATAATGAGTAAAATAGTGAGGTTACAAAGACTAGAAGAAATTGAAGAAAGTGCAAGTACTTGAGATCAACTGTTCAAAGCCATGGAGATTGTACAAGAGAAGCTAAGAAGACAGTACAGGCAGGTTGGAGTGGGGTGGGAGAGTGTTCTGTGACAGAAGAACACCATCTAAAGTCAGGAAAGGTTACAGGATGGTCTTGCGACTAGCCATGTTGTATGGTTTGAAGACAGTAGCAATAACCAGAAGACAGAGTTGAAGATGCTGAGTTTCTCTTTGGAAGTAACGAAGTTAGACAGAATCCGAAATGAGCATTAGAGGGAAAGCACAGAATGGAGGTGACAAAGTTCGAGAGGCCAGATTGTAATGGTTTGGACACGCAGAGGAGGGACAGTGGATATAACTGTAAAGAGATGCTAAAAATGAAGCCGCTGGATAGAGAAGTAGACCAAAGAAGAGATCTATGGATGTGGTGAGGGATGACTTGCAAACAGCTGGAGTTAGAGCAGAAGATGCAGAGGACAGGGAGAGATGAAATAGGATTAAGAAGATGATTAACAACACGCTAAAGTAGTGTAGGAAGATTAGAGTATTATGTGTAGCTGGTTCAGTTGTTTTTTGTTTTGGCTTTTGGTTTTATTTTTGTCTCACTTTCTCCCCATTGTCCCCCCCCCCCCCAAAAAAAAACAGTTTAAACTACCCACCTCAACTCCCTCCACAACCAAAACTATAAGAGTTTTCACAACCCCCACCACCACAGCTTTAGCCACAGCCACCATCACAGTACCTCCCACAACAGCGGCAACAACTATGACCACAACTTCTACAGCTCCTGTTGCTGCATTGACCACTCAGGTGCCAACCGCCCCACTTGCATCTATGACCCCACACACTATTGCTCCTCAGATGACCACCACACACACCAGCCCTCAGCCTTCGACTACCCTGGCAATCACCAAACCTGCACCAATCACATTTCCAGCGCTTGTCACTCCAAGCAGGAAGGAAGAATCTCCTGATGCAGATGAGATTATGTTCATCACCGAAACAGAGAGGGAGGTCGCTGAAGTTACACCAAGTGCAGAATTATTGCCAGTGACCGTAGGTTGGGATCTAAAGCCCATAATGCCTCTGGTCATCCCACCTCCTGACTCTGACTCCCTGGAGGTGATGACAGAGTTGCCCCACACTGACACCCAGGGATTTGGGGGAACAGTGAGCTGGTTGGAACCACTCACCCCAACATCATCTGGCTTCCCTCTGCCTACACCATTTCACATGGGCAAACCAACCAACTCTGAGTCTTCCATCTTACTGGATCTGACTAAGGCACCAACACAAGTAACACTCGTAGACTCTCAAAGCAGGGACACCAAGCCTGATGTGCTCTGGCCCAAGGAGGAAGAGGACATCCCTGCTGATGGGACTACTGTCCTTGCAGAAAACGACACTGCCGCTTTTTCAGCTGCCACCGTGCTTTCAGGTGATGGTGAAGTTGACCATGCATCCCCAGTTTATCCCCACTTGGTGGATACTGAACTGGACTACCAGTATGATCCTGCTGACAGCTTCCTCCCGGTGAGTTTAGATACTGTTACCCTCCTCTTCTTCGTATTACTCCACTTCTTAATAAGGCCCCAACAACCACCTCCTGATTGGATTCACTCTATCTTTCAACTGTAGGACTTTGCAAATCATCCTTTAATTCATTTCTTCATCTTTTCACACATCCTATTTTCATTTGAGTGTTTACTTTTTTAAACAGATTAGTGTTGATCTGTGTGTGGTTCTATTTTTGGTTTCATTTTCAGCTCATTTCAAATTCTTATTAACCAAAGGGAGTATACTTTACATGTACAACAGTTTTGTTTAGGCATGTGAGTAATTATGCTTTGTTCATTTGGTGAACAAGAGTTTTGCACATGTACTTGTGTTGAGCAACAGGGCGATGAGGGATCCTATGTCAGCTGGGGTTCTTCAGCTTGTCCTTGTGTGGAGAAGGTCCAGGGTTCATCGTTGCTCCCTGTCAGAGTGGAGAGGAAAATCACTTTACTTGCCCGCAACCTACATCTGTATCAGGTAATAATACCACTAATGCATCAGCTTTTTATAGCGCTTTTTTGGACACTTTAAGACGCTTCACAGTAGAAAACATTATTCACAACATTCGCACCACCAGTGTGAGTGACAATGGAGGCAATATGTGTGAGGTGCCTTGCCCAAGGACACAACGACACATAAATTGGGGGGAGCGGGATTTGAACAACAGACCTTCCGGTTACCGGACGACTGGCTGTACTCCCTGAACCACGGCCGCCACATGTACACTTGTACAAAGAACTAACACACTCACACACATACACAGACACACACATCTTTGTCGGACCATTACAAACAAACAAAAATCACAAACCTTACCCTAAACCCAACCATAACCCAATTCAAACCTAAACTCTAAAAAGTATTGACCCTAAAAAAGATGTCTTAAGTTGTGGAGCCCTCCAAAATTGCCCCACAAGGACAAGTCTGTAAAATCCCAGAATATGGGCATGACCATGTAGCAAAAAAATAAAAACACTCACACACAAACATGCACAATCTCTGTAGTCTCTCTCAGGCAGGATTACTGTTGCCATCAACAAAACAAGTCTGTTTTTTCTACAGGATAAAGATCTGGACTACCAGTGCGTGTTGATCATTGAGGGTCAAACTGTGGTGGTGGATGCTTATGTGGAGACTGATGGCATGAATCCATCCAACTTTGATATCACCTGTCAACTACACCAGGTGTGTTGTTGCACGGTGGATATAGAAAGTATACACACCCCTGTTCAAATGCCAGGTTTTTGTGATATAAAAAATCTGACCAAGAATTTTTTTTTTTTTTGCCACCATTAATATGACCTATATACCTAGTAGAAATCAATTTTTAAAAAGCTGAAACCTTTTCAAGAGGGTAAATAAACTACTGAGATAATGTGGTTGCTAGGAATTACCATTAGTCAATAATGTCGACTTTACTACTCAGAATTGATGTTCAACAGTTGACAACTTGTTGACTAATCACTTGTTTTTCGCATCTCATCTTCTTACGAGTCTGAAATCATGAAAATAAGTTGATAGTGGATCATCATAGTGGTTAGCCTTGTTAGCTTTGCCTAGTGCTAGTCTATGAGTCTTAAAACACAGAGAGAGAGAGAGAGAGAGAGGGAGACAGAGACAGAGACAAGCAACTACAACAACAAAAAGATAAAGATAAAATTCTGCCTGAAAGGGAGTGGAAAGAAGAAAATTGATTTAATCCCACCCCCATCTCCCATTCAAAATTTCAACCCACTCTGCTGCTTAACCTTAAGACTCAATAATAAGCAAGTACCCAGAGGGCAATGAATATTAAATAATTAAGGAAAAAAATAATTGAGAATACAGATGATTTAGCATGGTTGCATTACCATAAGAAACAATAAGTATTACGATTTTAACACAAATGCACAATGGGGGAAGTAAACAATACTAGCAACTCCCATAAACACTGACTGTATGCAATCTGTCCAATCATGTGCAATATACCATTCATCATGCAAATGTGCAATATGTGTGTGTACAATACAAATAACCTGTAATTTTCCATTATTCCTACTTCAGACTCCAGTTAGCTAAGAAGGGGAGATCGTAGCCAAAAACACATTTGAATGGGGTGAGTCCTATGGCAGAAGTAGGCAGCGAGTTATGGGCAAGCTCAACTCAGACCAGGTGTTTGCTCCACGTCGAAGGATTCTGGGAGACTAGGCACTGGAAACCGGTCTCCAACTGTTGGTTGAGGCACTCTGTCTGGCCGTTAGCCTCAGGGTGGTAACCTGAGGTTAGGCTGGCTTTGGCTCCGATTAGGCGGCAAAACTTCCTCCAGAAGCAGGACACAAACTGGGGCCCCCGGTCTGACACAATATCAATAGGGAACCCATAAACTCGAAGGACGTGGTTAATCATGACCTCAGCTGTTTCCTTGGCTGAGAGAAGCTTAGGCAAGGCTATGAATCTGACCATTTTAGAGAATCTGTTGACTACAGTGAGAACTGTGGTTTTAACTCGGGAGATAGTCCAGGCATATTTCTGCCCATGGTCTAGAAGGAATGGGAAGGGGCTGCAGCAGGCCCATGCGTGATCTGGTGGATTACTTATTTCCGGCACATACCGAGCAGGCCTCGATCTACTCTCGGACCTCCGGCTCCATGGAAGGCCACCAGAATCGCCGGGAGATGGTGTACATAGTCCGTCGGACTTCCGGATGACAGGAAAGGAGTGAGGTGTGGGCATAGCTGCACTGGGGCAAATAGTCTATTAAGCGGGCATCCGTTAGGTGGAGGTGCCTCACCGTTGGCTTGTTTAATGTCCTTCTCAATCTGCCATGTCACTGCACCAACCACACAGTTTGGCGGAAGGATGGATTCTGATTCCTTCGCAACAGGCTCAGGGTCATAGAGATGTGACAGGGTGTCGGGCTTGACGTTACAAGATCCCGGCCTGTAAGTGAGAGGGAAGGAAAAACTGTTCAAGAACACAACCTGGCCTGGCGTGGGTTGAGTCTCTTGACTTTGCGTATGTATTTTAGGTTCTTGTGATTGGTCCAGACCACAAACGGATGGTTCTCCCCCTCAAGCCAGTGCCTCCATTCTTCCAAGACAATTTTGACAGCCAGAAACTCTCTGTCCCCTACATCATAGTTACGCTCTGCCTTGGATAGTCGCCGTGACAAGAAGGCACAGGGATGCATCTTTCCATCCTTCTCTGCACGCTCACAAGCCCCAAGTCTATTAGGCTCTTATCTGCCCCAGAGTCTATCAGGACATGGAGATCTGTGGTAGTGGTGCGGTGAATGATTTTCACTGGTGTGAGTTTTCGTGGGGCCGACTCTGGAGTCGAAACTTGACTCAAAGCTTTGGTCCTTTTGGCTGGGCAGGCGGACGCAAGGTGATCTTGGTTCCCGCAGTAAAAGGTATTCGGCTGTCGGTGCCATCTCTCCTCCGGCGAGAGCCGCGCTCTGCCCAGTTGCATGGGCTCCTCCTCTGGTCCCAAGGGAACGTGTTGCCGCTGGACTGATGAGGAACGGAGAGGAGCTGACACACCTGATGCTTGGGAGAGCGGGGATCCCTCCGTCGTCCTTGCCCTGTCACCGCTGCTCTGCGTAAGCTCCTGCAGGCAATGATCCGTCCGGATGGTGAGGGCAATGAGGGAGCCCAAGTCTGGAGTCAGATCACCTGGGACAAGCAGCTCTTGGATAGATGTCGCCAGGCCCTTGAGAAATACGTCATAGAGCACTGTGGAGTTCCAACCACTCTCTGCCGCGAGAGTGCGGAAGCGGATGGCGTAGTCACTCACTAAGTCTTTTCCTTGTTTCAGGCTGCTTACCTGCCAGACCTTTTCCCGGTCTGAACAGGCTGGATCAAAGACCCTCTGGAGGGCGGCTCAGAAGTCCGTGACGGAGCCGCAGAGTGGGGAATTGCATGCCCACACTGCCGTGGCCCAGGCTCTGGCTCTCCCAGTCAGGTGTGAAATCCTGAAGGCCACCCGGGATCAATCTGTGGGAAAGGCCTGGGGGGAGTGCTCAAAATGAATGCCAGTCAGAAATGCCTTGCATTGTCCTGGCTCCTCAGAGAATCGCTCAGGGGAGGCTAGCTTGATTCCCGACCCGGCATTCGGCACAGGCGGAACCGGCGTGGCTGCTTGGGTCTCTGGCATAGCAGGAGGGCTAGTGGTGCGGTGCAGGTGGACCAGAAGGTCCCGTACCTGTGCTGAGATCTGGCCCATTTGCGCTGCCATGGCTGTCTAAAATCCCTCGTGCTGGGAGATACGGGCTTCCTGAGCTTGCAGCGCTGCGGCAATTTGCTCCCTCTCTGCTGGGTCCATACTGGCCAAAGTGTACTGACAAGGCGTGTCAGATTTAGGACTCAGGCGCAGAGATAAGAGTTTGTCGCCAAGGCAGATATTTATTAAACATAAAACTCCTCGTTTAGAGGGGAAAAACAAAGGCTATAAAATGTTCTCTCCTAAACTAAAACAATACTGTGGCTATACAAAGTTACAAACAAAAGTTCACACAGAAGACAGGACCACAAGGCTGAGGACTATGACTGTGACTGGGCTAGAGTGACTCTGACGAAAACACTTTGGCATAAGACAGGGGAGACACAGACCATTTAACATGAATCAGGGTTGACACTGACACCACATGAGGAAGGGCAAGTAACCTGAAACGAAAGGAGAGTCAGAATTTTCAAGATAAAACAGGAAATGACAAGACAGTAAAAGCCCAGATGAGACAACCTCACCGCGGTGTGATATTATATATACAGTATATATACCAGCGCAACCACTGAACTGGCAGAGAAAAACAAGGCCAGCTGCACAAAATTATACTTCATCTTTGTGGCCAAAGTATTTTGTCCAACAATATGCGCTAGCTTTGGCTAGTGCTAGTCCAATTGTCCAAAAGTCTTAAATCATTTATACCAGCATAACCACTGAACTGGCAGTGAAAAACAAGGCCAGTTGCACAAAGTGCTTCATCTTTGTGGCCAAATTATTGTCCAATAACACGCGGGCAACACTTGTGCGATAATGAGATCTTTATTTATATCACAACACTCACCAACTAACATCACTTATGTCACTGTAGGACACTGGCTATAGTGCATATGACTGTATGGAAGCAAGTTAGCGATAACCAAGAAAGTGCTGAGCCTGTAATACCAACACACGTTGTATGTTATGGTCGACGGTGTCAAAGGCAACACTGAGATCGAGAAATAATAGTATGGCTGAGGTGTCTGAGTCCATAGCTAGAAAAAGATCATTAGTGACTTTGTCGTCTCAGTAGAGTGATCGGCCCTTGATCTAGACTGAAAACGTATAATTAAATTTCTAGCAGCCATATAATCATCAACTTTTCCAAGAATTTTCTAGATAAATGGGATATTTGACACTGGCCTATAATTACAGAAACTCTTCGGGTCGAGGTTGGGTCATTTCAGTTAAAGTGACAGCAACATGAAAAATCAACTTTTTGGAGCTTTTAGCCATGTTAAAATGCTAATTCTTCACCAAAAACATCACCGAAGTGGTGTTGTCCTCCATTCACCCGTATATGAGAAATTCTAGGTTATTCTGCTCTCCAAGCACCAGCCCCTCCCAACCTGAGAAAACAAGCTGGTGCTCACTTTGTGGCGTAATTAGTTGCGGACCCACCCCTGCACTGCCTCTGCGGACTAAACGCATGCCCACTTTTTCTGATGCTTCCATGGGCTAGTGACAAAAGTAGCCTTTATCAGTAAACATTCTGTCCAAATGAATTCAAAGTAATCAATTAGCCTTTACATTTACAATGCCAAAGTGCAATGAAAAGAAAATTGGCCATCTTAAAATCCCAGAAAAGGTTCTGGCTGTAAACTACAAGTAAAATCTTTGCGCTGCTGAACCTAACCAAAGGGATAGTGTAGTGGTTAGTGCGATTGATTTTACTGAATCGGGCGTTTTACTTCCTCATTAGAAAAAGAACCAGCAAAACACCTAATACAGTATATCATAAAAAAATTACATCCCCATGGTGTCAAAGGTAAGATTTAATCATTCTATGCCTATAGTTAACTGTGGAAGGGCTTAAAATACCGTGGTGTAATCCCTTTAAAGATTTAATAACAGTGGTCTTAGAAGCTTTAGTTACAGCGCCTCTCCTCTGGCGACAAGTTAATAATGTTTAAGACTGAAGGTCCTAGAATCAGAAACGGTTCCTTAATCAAGCACATGTCTCTTTTACTCCACTACGATTTGTGTAAAACTTTCAAGTGATACTTCATTAAGATGAGAGAGAGTAGTCAGACGAGTATCCGCCTTTATGCACATTGACAATGGCCGTTTCTCAATATGAAGAACACAGAGTATGTTCTTGTCTTGGTAAGCCCGGTCTCAAGAACGTACTTCCCACGCATGCATATCTCACTGGCGTATTCACGTAATTAATTGCAGTTTTATCATGTGACTAGCTTTCAATGAATTTATACTACCATTTTGATGTTTCAAAATATGTTTGTACAACATACATCAATTAAAAACCTTACTTCGTCATCAATGGCGGCGCAAGTACTGTTCCAATCGAAAGTATGCATAAGCCAAGACCACACGGATTTCCTGGATGTCTTTTTTGCTATCTTAAACCAAGGATGCATCAGTTGTTGCTTGGTGAAGGCTTCGCTGGGAAAATATCCCTACCACCAAATATGCTACCACTCACCATTATCACATTTGTATGTCTTCCTCCCTTTTTATGAGCGTAAATAAGCATAAATATTTAACATGTTAAATACAACTTTATTAAATTTAGAACTTTTTTTACACAATTTAGTGTAACAACTGCAATTTACAATATTATATATAAATACATTAATATATATTAAATATGATTTACTATACTGTACACACACATTCAAAGATAATTTTTTATCGATGTACAACAGTTTCAGGAGAATCAGAACAAAACCTGCAACTCACATCTGTGTTTTTCCAGACCCCCCCCCCCCCCCCAATATAATCTTAAATTAGATAAATCCCGTGTATAATTTCAAATGATACTTAATTATATTACTCGTAATTATATAACATCTAGTCACGTGGTACACAGATACGGCAATGCGTCAGAACCAGGAGGCTCGCAGTCAGAATAACATCCGGGTATTCCGTCCGTTCTTTGCTGGACCCTTATGGCTTTTTGCGTACTTGCAATTGGAACAGTACTTGGGCCGCGACTGATGACGTTTTAAGACATCACAACAAGGACGTAAGTACGGACAAGAATTTATATTGAGAAACGGCCAATGTCTTGTGCTGTTAGATGTGACCACAAAAAATTAAGGAAACACCTACTTGAACAGCTACACTTTATATGGGGTTAATCAGAGGCACTTGAGAAGGTGGCAAGTATAAGATGACTCACTGTAAAAAAAATAAAAAATAGGCCATTGAGATAAGAGTCTTTGTTGAAAATTCACCGTGATGCACTAAGTTCTTTGAATACACCAATGTATGTTTAATCAAATGAAGCAACAAAGTTAGAATTGTCCATAACTTATCAATTTAAATTGTTCCAACATAACAGTATGACTTCTGACCACACAGCTGACTGTTCCCCCGGCAATTAGCAGCAGTTAGCAGACTGCTCTGATTTGTTCTTCCGCCAAGTCACCACACTTGTTCAGATTAAGGTTCCTTAATTCCCTTTTTAGCTTGTAGGATGATACAGTGTTTCTAAAATGATTTACTCACTAAATAATATTCTATATATAACAAACGTAACTTTCAGACGCTAAATGTTAATATGGCTTTGTGGCTACAAGATCCGGCTTATAGTTTTAAATGTATTCAAATGTTACCTTTTTGTTCGTACAAGTCAACTCAAAGAGTTATTATTTACCTATGAACATATCAACATATGTTAACTATCGAATACACATGTGTAAAAACATATTTTACACTTAAGTTACAATAATATAATGACTGAAAATGTTTTTTACAGTGCTCCCATTTAATGAGTTTGAATGCAAATAGTTTATTCTGAACACAGACACGTCCCAAGTTATGATGGTGTGTATACTTGTGCTACCATGTTATCTCAGTTATTTTTACTTCTCTCAATGATTTTTTTTCCTATTGAGTTGTTGATCAAAAAAACCTGGAAATTGAACAGGGGTGTGTAGACTTTAGATACTTTTTATATGATACTTGCATCTTTTTGCATAGTATCTCATGATAGAGGTTTAATCACATTGGTAATTTTATATCATTATGACCGTAACTGCTTTCCTTAATTATTAGTAGTATTTATGCTCAACTTGCCCCTTTTTGGAAGTCCAGCCATAGCATGTGGAATAATAAGACAATAATAATACACAAAAATGTATTTCTATGACCCTGTGCTTATCGAGTTCCTTCAATACTTTTCAATTCATGTATTATTTTAAAAGACGTCAATACACTGCACAACCTAAATATCTGCTCATTTCTTTCCACCTGCTTTCTTCCCCTCAATGACATTTCCTTTGTCATTCTGACTTGCATTTTCCCTAATTCTTATGCTACCATAGCCACAAAGAACACGAGGCAGTCAAAACTATTTTTATTACTTATTACTGTTAATGAAAGACTGACTTTACCACATAAGTCCCAGTAATTGTTATCACAAATCACTGGAGTCTCTTGTACCATTCCAAAAAAAATGCAATTGTTCAGTCCCTCGTGTGTGGGGTCCATGTCAACAAAGATTTACTACTATTCCTCTGAACCAAAAGGAGTCCTCCCAAAACGCTCGCAGTGGCAATATCGTCTGAAGAATCTCTCATTTGGTTTTCATCTGTCTTTCTACCTACAAGTCGATTTCCAGAAATGTGGCAAAGTTCATATTTCGACAGATATGTTGAACCATATTTTGTGATAATTAATAACACTGTGATTTATAACGTTTATGCTGAACCTGAGAATGTTAAAATCCCCCCAAAAAATTTGTCACAGGCCAAATAGTTGTTCTAGTTTCCCTTAGAGGTCCCTTATGACTTTGAAAACAATTAAATGTATCTACCTTATCATATTATTACATGTACACAATTGCCTCTGCCCTTGTCATACACTGTACATTGTAAACAACAAATTGAATTTGAAATCAGAACTCATGGGAATTTGTCATGCCTATATTTAAGTATATACAATTAGTGCTCAATATACCATAATTCCTCAATGTTTGACAACACCTGAATATAAACCACACCCACTAAATTGAAAAGAAAAAAAGTTGTCATGCACAATTGTTGAAAGCTTGAATTTGGGGCAAAAAAATGTACGAGTGGCGCCATCTTCAGGTTAAACACTAGGATGAACACAATTTGACTGTTTTTCCACTCTTCGGATGAGCACGTACTACCCACGTCACTTTCGTGAGGCTGAAGTAGTTGCTCTACCACATGCTCTGTCTCGTACACGCCTCTTTACACACCTCCTTAGCGAGTTGGAATTGTAGTGTTTGCGAACATCTTGATATTGTTTTTCAGGTTAGTGATTTATTAGCATAGCATTTGTTTAGTTTATTTAGCATAGCCTGTGGTAGTATAGAAATGATTTAGATTGTAATTTTCACTGCTGCTGTTAATCATAGCCAGGTCACGCCCAACACTCTCCCCCCTTGCAAGCCCAACGTCTCCTTTGAGCGCCGTTTTCAAATATTAGTGAGGGGTGCAGCAAGAGTCTGGTTGGGGGGGTGAGTTGCATTCTAACTCATTTGCTCCCAAAAATGTAGAAACGCGTTGTATTTTAAATATCGCCATGGTCCCAAAAATGTATTTATACGTTTGTCATGTTGCAACAAGCTCTTTTCCCCAGTGTTTTCAACAGGTTTGTGAATAATGATGAAACATAATACTATATTATATTAATATTAACTATATTCTAATGCTAATTGGTGGAAAATGGAAACTGATACAAATATACTTTTTTCCTGATAAAAGAAGAAACTCTAATCTTTCTTTTGGTAGGTTCCATGTTTTTATAGCAATAGAACACAATATTCTGTGGGCCTTGCAAAATGTCAAAATCCAATAAAACAGCCGGGAGCGAAGGGGGTTGCTTCAGTGAAAATGGCTGGCAGTAAATGATTCAAAGTGATGTGGCGGACCAGATCTGGTCCCTGGGCCTTGAGTTTGACACCTGTGTTCTGGCTTAAACCATGTTGCTTTTCCAGTACACATATTCTGCTCCTGTGGAGGAATATCAAGCTATGGTGTATGTGAAGAGGAGGGACACATTCCATGTTGACAGCTCTCCTGATCTTTACGGTGATTTGTTTTTCTATTTCCTGGCATTAATCAGTCTCTTTATTGCTTGAGCTTTTAACAGTCAACCAAAAAAAAAAAAACACATATCTGCTGCTCTGGTGTGCTTGTCAATCTTCAGTGACTTTGTACAACTGCTCGGTGGACCGCACTGACTGCAGTCGCTGCCACACAGCAGAACACACGTATGGTTGTGTGTGGTGTGGAGGTGCACAGGCCAGTTGTTTATATTCTGGCTCATGTGGTGAACCTGTACAGCAGACATGCCCTGCTCCCGTCATTCATTCTGTGAGTACTTGCATTTATTTCTCTTACAAATGGATTACGCTGGTTTTTACATACATTGTGGTGTCAAGAAAATTTCAACAGTTGTAGCATGTTTTGATGTTGCTGAAACCATTTTTTTCCCTATAAATTAAAAGTGATTGTCCTTTTGCTACAACTTTAATGAGGTTGTATCAGTCTTTACAAGCATGTATATACATTATTCTTTCGTGTTTGGTGCAATATTGTGAAAGACGGCAATCGTAATAGCCGAGAGCCTTCTATATGCAAATCATGTTTGTAAAAATCAAGAAAAAAGTTAGGCTATATTAGCAGTAAACAGATGCAAAAACAGGTGACGTCAAAGCACAAACACTACTTTTAGTAACAATAAAAGGTCATACATATTCATTATCCGTCGATTGTCAACATTTTTGATATGTCAAAAACTAGAGCCAATTCAAAGAAGTAATTGTCATTTTGACTCAGAAGCCCAAAATATCTTTGGCACTCAATATGTTTTGTTGTTGTCCAGTGTTATCTTTGCAAAATGTGACGTTTTAACTAAGCAAGGCTCAAGTATCAAAATGAGTTTTGAAGAAACTTTTTTCCTCCACCTTTCAGATTGAGCCACTCTCCGGCTTGCTGGAAGGTGGCACAATAGTGACCATAACGGGCTCCAACCTGGGCCAAAAAGCAGAGGACATCTTCAATTCTGTGTCAGTGGCTGGTGTGCCCTGCAAAGTCATAACCAGTCTCTATGAAGTCTCCTCCAGGTATTGAACAACTGCTGTGTGGGTGGAGAAGATTTGATTGAAGGACATTTTGTCTTTTGTCATATATATTTTTTTAATCATCAAAATGTTATTTTTTTATTTTTTTTAATACTGGTACATCTCCAAGTTCAACTTAACGATAGATTTGTCTGCATCATGTTGTCAGAATCATCAATAATGGAATGAAAGTAAAGCCCATTAGAAAAAAAAATGGTGTTCGTCACAAATCACAATACTGAGATGATTTAAAATGGTCAATGCAAACAGTGAAGTTCGTTTTTTGCAGGGCTCTCATTACTTTATATAACCCGCACCATCCTAGTGTAAAACACACCCTGATAACAGTGTTTTCAGCGAAAAAAAATAACAGACGTTGTCAGTAAGTGGTAACGCAGTACTTGCACGTAGTATCGTCACTAAGGTATGTCTTTTTTTCTTTTCTTTTTTTTTTTACTTTTGCTTACAGAATGTGATTTGTGTCTTGCAGGATTATTTGCAGAACAAAAGCTAGCGAAGGAGAGAAGGTGGGCCACGTGTCTGTCAAAGTGAGCGGTGGAGAGTTTGGCTTATCCAAGCAAATGTTCAGCTTTCAGGTAATTAAAAAAAATAAATATATCTATATATATATATATATATATATATATATATACTGTATATATATATACTGTATATATATATATGTATATACATATATGTATATATATACATATACATATATATATATATATATATATATATATATATATATATATATATATATATATATATACAGCAGTTTTATCTTTGTTTAGTTCATCTGTGTGGCGGAGTAGGCATGGAGTTATCCTCTGTCTTTGGTCAAAGAATTTACTAGAAATCACTTGTACGGGTTTTTGTGTTGTGGGGTAAACGGGAACATTTGGAGAAGTCTCACAAAGGCATGGGCAGAACACTCCAACTCCACAGGTGTCAAGGTCTTCCTTACATGCACAGACCAAGTTAGAATCAAAGCAGGGACCTTCTACAGTGCTACTGATGATATCAGATTACCATATACAAAACTTTTTGGTGTAAGATTGTTCATTGATGATGGGATCAGCCACTGCAGAGCTCATTCTTCTTTTCTGAGAAATAGAATAATATTGATGCACTTTTCCAAATCGTGTCTGAACCTTCAGGATCCATTTGTGATGGGAGTGTTGCCTGAAAGAGGTCCCAAAGCTGGTGGAACAACTCTGACAATCAGTGGCCGAAACCTCTGGACAGGCCGTCCTTCTGATCTCACCGTCACTGTGGGAGGAGTGCCCTGTAACATGTGAGCAATGTTGTGCAAATTCATTTTTTCAAGGTCTTAGTTATAGTTGTTAATACAGTGTATACAGTGCCAATATCACCCAAAAATAAGTCACTGAATTAATCCTTTGTAATTATTTAACAGAGAAACACATTTTGGCAAAACCTTCAAATATGTCAAATAATTTGAATTCCTTTATTAGGGGGTTCATTGGCCTATGACCTTGAGTAGAACATAAAAAGGACTATTAACTAATTTGCTCCCGAAAAATTCTAAATACATTCTATTTAAAATATTACCATGCTCTCAAAGATGTATTTATACGTTTTTTATGTTTTTATATGCTAGAGCATACAGAAGGCTTTAATGCAGCCTCTGAACTGAAGAGAATGGTAATGGCAATGGTCATTATTACAAAAACGGCCAGCAGGTGGCAGCAGAGTACAAGAGATCAACCAGGGCCATGTTGTAAAGGAGTAGGTACCAAAAAAGGTTAGCAGAGCAGAGCTAGGTAGATTAGTTGGTGGAAACTGGGCTTTTGTCGAGTAGAGTAGAGTAGATACTGTCGGTGGAAACACGGCTTAAAAAAAAGACTGTACCTTCTGTGAAACATGGAGGAGGCTCTGTTATGATTGCTTTTCACATTGCCAAGTTCACTCATTATGGAGTTTCTACTCTGGCACAGGGTGTCTTGAATCTGTTCAGGGAACAATAAAATCTCAAAACCTGCTATTTTAAAGAAAAACGTGCTACCCATTGTCATCATCACGTTGAGCAGTGCTCTCATGAAGAACAGTTAAAAAAATAAAATAAAATAAAAAACCTCAGTAAAGGGATCTTGCTGGTCTGATGACAACAGCGTCTATGATCTAATAATTGCTGCATAATTTGGCAGTAACAGTAGCAGGGTTATGATTGAAAAGTCATTTGATTACAGAAAAAAGAAAAAACATACATTGGTAGCACCTTAATAACACAGTTGCATCAATCACTGCATGTGAGGCACACACAAACTCACCGGTTTGTTGTAAAATGGGCATTATTGGTCCAAGATCCGAAAGAATCAGTCAATTATCTTTTGTGTCTCCTCCTCAGGGTGTCAGAGGTTCAAAGCTTCAGTCTTCAGTGTGTGACAGGTAGCAGCAACAAGACAGGAAATCACCAGGTCACTCTGCATTATGGTAGCAGCCAACGCCACCTCCACACTTCAGCTTACCACTACACTCACAACCCCAATATCACCCATGCCAAGCCAGCCAAGAGCTTCCTGAGGTAAATCTTAAAATAAGTCGTTCATCACGCCATGTTTCCCTTTCCAAGCTGCTCATTTCCGTCACATGAAAAGATGGGCATTTGACAGTATTGTTCTCCTGTTTAGTGGTGGTCGACTGATCTATGTGTCAGGCCACAACCTGGACGTAGTGCAAGAACCCCAGATGGTTGTTACTCTGTCTCCCTATGAGCTCATCCAGAGAAATAGGAGTAGCAGAAGGAAAAAGCGCAGTACAAGTTCTGCCAAAAGGGTTTGTCCTGGAGATTTGCTGTGCTCTGTCAAACAGGTGTGTGTGTGTGTGTGTGTGTGTGTGTGTGTGTGCGTGTGTGCGTGCGTGCGTGCGTGCGTGCGTGCGTGCGTGCATAACATATTTTCTTTTGTCTTTTTATCAGTTCGCAGAACGTTGTGAGGTGAATTCCACATCCTTGATCCTGTGTCGATCCCCAATGGTGGACTTGTCTGTTTGGGGGTCAAAGGTCACTGTAGAGTTTCTGCTGGACAACCTGCGCTTTGACGTCAACACTGTGAACCCGCAGGCCTTCAGCTATGAGCCCAACCCTGTCTTGCGCCCACTGAACCAGCAGGACCCTCTGAAGCCGTATCGCTACAACCCTGGCAGCTTCATTCAGCTAGAGGTCAGCTAACTTGAAGTTAAATATAAGAAGGCATACTGAATCTATTCATGGCCAGCTATTTGTAACAACATCATCAACATTTTCACGGGTGATACGTTCCACACCCGCCTGCGAAAGGTGACTTTCTGTAAAGTAGAGGTCGTTCGAAAAAAAGCGTTGAGGTGGTTTAAAAAAAAAAAAAAAAAAAAGCGAAGTAGAGGTTATTGAAAAAAATAAAAATTCTACTGAGCCAAAACGAACCTACCACACAGTACCGCACTTTTACTACACCCTAACTTCGTAAATTTGATAAGAAAAATAGCTGTACTGTACAGTACACCAGTTGTGTTGCCTTTAAGGCTTTTTCTACAGTATATGAATAAGTTCATGGCTTTAAATAATAATGTTACAAATATTTCTTTGTCATTTGACATTTTTTTAGCACTCCGCGTTGTCCGACAGGTTCCTCGCATGCACGTTAAGCATGTGAGGATCGTAAAATGTACCCATTCGTAGTACAAGCGGTTAAGGGTTTGAGTAACATGAACTGTACACTCTATTGCTGGTTGCGCATGTGAGTAGGCGCATTGAGTCTTGCGTAGCGCGACGTCAGTGTCAGTCAATACTGATCTGCGTGTTTGGAGCTGTTCAGACTGAGACACATCCTGTCCAAATTTTTATATACTTAGCAGCTGTGCAGACTACAAAAGAACCATCCAGTTTCATTTTAGATGGGCTAAAAATCCAATTTTGTCTGTCAGTTTGAACAAGGTCTTATTATTGTAGTATTGTAAAAAATTTAAAAATAACTTGAGGGGAGCATGCCATAGTGTAAATTAAGTGCCTGGAATGATAACCTTCAAAACGAGGTTAACACAACTATGAAAAGTCAAATAATCACATTGGTCAGTGTAGAGATTAAATAAATGCTATTTTAAACAAAATCTGCCAAGTATATTATCAACAATTAAAATGAATATCTCGCCACATCAGGCATGCAATAAATCTACAAACATTTTTAACAAATGATTTCAAAATATGTACATAATGTACAGTATTTTGTAAACATAAAAACATAATAAACTGGAAGTTGCCTGAACTTTTGTGACATGAAAAAAGCCTGGTTAAGTCCAGTCAGTCCACACTAGAAATATCCAACCTGCGTATGAAAAAAAAATAACAATATATAACGTTCTGAGAAATAATGGCAAAATATTAAATTGCTGCTGCCTATGTTACTCAGCAGGTCATTAGTCAGGGTCACATAGGGGGGATCTCAATTGTCTTCGCAGCTTCTCCTTCCTCTAAATACAATGACAGCAACACATGCCAAAAAGAAATGAGATGACACGTAAAAGCCTCTGAAACTCAATTTGTTGTCTACTGTACAATAGCCTTATCTGATTCTGTGACTTCTCATGGCATTATTGAGAATTTTGAAATCAGGATACCATGATATTTATAATTCCGTTGCATCCCTACTGCATTAAACTAATGGAAAATTACAATAATTTCCCACTATATCACGGTTCGCCCTTGGCAGTCCCGCTTTTTTTTTCTACATACCATTTTTTGTGCTATACAGTTGTAACTCTATTTTTTCAATATACGATTTGTGTTTATCCATATGTTGTCCCTCTCTAAAAATATATTATGTGAGTAAATATTTATATTGTTTTAAAAAGTGTCTCTATAGGCTTTAAAAATGTAAGTGCCGTGCTGAAACTTCTGTAAAAATGTAAGGTATGCTATTTTTTATATTGCGGATTTCACTGGTGGTCTGGAACGTAACCCCCACAATGGAGGGGGGTTACTGTATACCCTTTTTATGTACTGTATCTCCAATATGCTTTATACTGTAAACATTTTTTATTGAAACTGTTAGGGGTTTCTTTCTCTGAACCAAACAGAGCTCTCAAATCAAGACGTCATTGAATATACATCCATCCATCCATTATCTGCTGCTTATCCGGAGTCGGGTCGTGGGGACACAGCTTTAGCAGGGAAGCCCAGACTTCCTTCTCCCCAGCCACTTCAAAGAGCTCCTCCGGTGGGATCCCAAGGCGTTCCCAGGACAGCCAAGAGCCATAGTCACTCCGGCGTGTCCTGGGCCGTCTCGGGGCTTCCTGCCGGTGGTACTGAATGGGATTGAATATCCATCCATCCATCTGTTTTCTGAACCGCTTACCCTCACTAGGGCATGCTGGAGCCTATACCAATAGGCAGTAGTACACCCTGAACTGGCCGCCAAACAATCACAGGGCACACATAGACGAACAACCACACACACAATCTCAGCTACGGACAATTTGGAGTGGTCAGTTGGCCTACCATGCATGTTTTTGGAATGTGGGAGGAAACCAGAGTGCCTGGAGTAAACCCACGTAGACACGGGGAGAACATGCAAGCTCCACAAAGAAAGGCCGGAGCCGGAATTGAACTCTGTACCTCAGAGGCTTGAATATACAGAAAGTATAAATAATTCTAATCTATCTTATGTTTCACAGGGTGAAAATCTCGACCTGGCTATTAGCAAGGAAGAGGTGGTTGTGTTAATCGGAGAGGGTGTGTGTGCTGTTAAGACACTTACGAGAAACCATCTGTACTGCGAACCGCCACCTCATCAGCCTGCCTCTGGACCGAATGGCAAGAAACGAGAGGGTTCTGACAACCTGCCTGAATTCGCTGTGAGTCCGCCAAATACGTTTTACGATTATGTCCCCTTTCAAGCATTTACATTTAATGTACTGCAGTTTGCTTCTATTGGTATAATTCATGTTTTTTGTTTGTCAGGTCCATATGGGAAACTTAAACTTCTCCCTGGGTAAGGTTCAGTATGACAATCTAAGCCTGGCCACGTTTCCCCTGGAGGCTCAGATTGGAGTCGGAGTTGGGGCGTCCATTGTGGCACTCATTGTCCTTATCATCGTACTTGTATACAGGTTTGTAGTTGAATTGGCAGAAGGCCATTATAACATACGTAGTACATATCAGAGATGTGGGCTCAAGTCACTGTTTTAATGGCTTGGGACTTAACTTGATAATAACTAAAATACTTTAATATGACTCCACTTGCGTTTAGGAATTTAAGACATGGGAATTTACTTTACTTGAGACAGGAGATACTTGATTGCTGTTTATTTTATATTTTCTGTTCAAAGATAAAAATATAACATTAATGAAGCTATGATATAACGTGTCGGGATGTGAGAACACGCTAGGTAAGGGCATTGTCATGATTGGAGGATTAGCCTGTCGTTCAGTTAAGCCCGTTCCTACAGAGAAGCACAACCTCTCATCAGACAACGTTATGTCGGCTGGAGGACTAGTGCAAACACACACTGTACTATTACTCTGCTATAAAAACTGCAAGTGAGTAGTGCAAATCAAAGGTGACAAAATCAAAGTTTGTCATTTGAAAAGCCATTCTGTCCATTGAATATGTGTAAATTTGTTAGCCTGTTCTTAAACTCAGCCAGAAGTTAGCTCATATTAGCTTGATAAAGTATAACACAAAGTTGAAGGTTACTGACATTTAATCATTAAGTCTCAAGACATGTAAACATGGTTTAAAATGGTGATTGAACAATTGAATAACCAACGTAGTAATGCCTTTAAAATGGGGTGTATCTTGATTAAAAACAGTACATAGAGTAAAAAAAAACATGACATGGTACAAATATGGTTTTAAAAATGAGTAGTGCCAGCATCAAGCAGCAGTTGAGAAGGTCTTTAATAGCCATAGTGGAATCTTTGAGGCCACATCGTGCATGGCTTGCAAACAGACTCGTGGCATGCAAAGGAGGGAACTGAAGGGGGGCCGTTGCCCCGGGCATCCACCAGAGGCGAGTATTTACAACTCCCCCAATCTATCCTTTAGTGAGTATATTCCAAACAGTGAATAATGGTCACCACTTACTCCATTTCTCTGTGATGCTGTGTTTGGAGGACACAACACAGTCACTTCCTAACGCTACTTCCCCCTTCTCTCCGCCTATACAAATGTTGTAATGGCAATTTATCCACTAGTTTTAGCCCCTCCCACTTGAAAGCCACAGAGGGCTTTGACAAACAATCGGGTGACCTCTCCTTGTCCGCAATTAATGTACCTGCAATGTATCAGATTTTTGAGCGGTGGTTTCTGTAACTAAGCTGACTATAGTTACATTTTTTGCTTTTTTGTATCCTGAGACCTGATCAGGGTTGTCAAGTTACCTGCAAAAAAATGTAGTTAGTAACGTAATCCAGGTAATATGATATTAAAGTAATGTAACTTGATTGACTTGGGTTACTTTTGGATTACTCCAATAGCAAGTATACTCATGAAGACAAAATAAATATATCCTCTATTCTATACAGTTTTCCCCTGCTATTTGCGGGTGATAGGGACCCAGACAGCCTAGAAATAGCAAAAGTCCTTGTATAATTGACACCCATTAAACTCGAACTGTCACTGGAAGTAACCACACCTCATAGTAAAGTAAAGCTTTGCTTGCTAACAAAGCTGTTGTTGCTCGTTTCACCCACACGCACGCATGCACTAATGATATGAGGATGACCATGCGTGACATCAACTGCAAAATAAACTTTTATCCCATTATATAATGCCGGTAACATTCCATTACTCCCCAACCATGTGCCGAACAGAGTGTGAAAACTCGGTAACATTAAAACACCTGCGGCTTACAGTCGGGTGTGGCTTGAATGTGTAACGAGTATTCCCCAAATTTAGCTAGCATGGCTTATAGTCAGGTGTGCCTTATAGTCCAGAAATTACTGTATATATTAATTGGCTATGATAAAATGTGATTTTAAAATTCATTTAGTCATTTCCTCTTAAATTTTGTAATTGAGTTGCCATGTAATCGTCATTGAACCAAAGTCAAAAACATGGCATCAGGGAAAGCACACAAGAACGATAATATCAGTCACTTTACCATATCTCAGGCCTTCTTGTTATTTTGATTTAAAACTGGACATGGTCTACTAGACTGTAGTTGTATTAATCCTATGGAAACCTGCTTTGTCCTCTTGTCTCTATCTACTCATCTCTTTGTCAGGAGAAAGAGCAAGCAGGCTTTAAGAGACTACAAAAAGGTTCAGATCCAACTTGAAAACCTTGAAACCAGCGTGAGGGACCGCTGCAAGAAGGAGTTCACAGGTAAGAGCAATGGAAGAGTAAAGTCAGAAGGAGAGCGGTAAATAATGTGTTTTGCACTTGAAAAAGTACAGTTTTCGCCACTATATCGCGGTTCATCGTTAAATCTGGTGATGAAATATTGTCTGCCCCACTCACTACCCAGATCTGATGACAGAGATGATGGACATGTCAAGTGACCTAGTTGGCTCTGGCATCCCTTTCCTTGATTACCGGATGTACGCAGAACGCATTTTCTTCCCCGGCCACCGGGAGTCACCACTGAGGCGAGACTTGGACGTTCAGGAATGTCGCAGACAGACAGTGGAGCAGGGTCTGGTGCAACTATCTAACCTTCTCAACAGTAAACTCTTTCTGACCAAGGTACTGTAAGCAGCATCACTAGCTGTACATTTTGCAAACATAGTTTTATTTAATATTGAAAAATGTCTCTCTTAAGTTCATTCATACTCTGGAAAGCCAGCGGACTTTCTCTCCCCGAGACCGTGCCTATGTTGCCTCTTTGCTTACGGTGGCGCTGCATGGCAAACTGGAATACTTTACTGACATCCTCAAAACACTCTTGAATGATCTTGTGGAGCAATATGTGGCCAAGAACCCCAAACTGATGCTGCGGAGGTAAGAGAAGTGAGAGGGAGTTTGTAAATTCAAGCCGCCATTCAGATGCATTTTCAGTTTCAAACTTTTTTCATCTTTTACAGAACCGAGACGGTGGTGGAGAAGCTGCTGACCAACTGGATGTCCATCTGTCTCTATGCTTTCCTCAGAGTCAGTCAGTTTTCATTCTGAATCTAGGACACAGTGTAGCAATAAGGAAATTTTGAGGAGCAGATAGCTAGCAATCGACTCATTTGGTCCCAAAATGTATAAAAACTTTCTATTTTAAATGCTGCCATGGTCCCAAAAACGTATTTATATGTTGTTGTTTTTTTATGCTCGAGCATACAGAAGGCTTTGATGCAGCCTCTGACCTGAAGAGGTCGCTTAAAGCAATGATACTTAATACAAAAAACGCCAGCAGGTAGCAACCGCAGTATAAGAGATCAGCCAGGGCCATGTTGCAACAAGCTCTTTTTCTCAAGTGTTTTCAACAGATTTGTGAATAATGATGTAATTTAGCTATATTAAAATGCTAATTGCTGTAAAACTAAAACAGATATAAATGTACTTTTTTCCTGATGAAAGAAGAGACTCTCATATTTCTTTTGGTAGGTGTTTTTGTGTGTTTATAGCAATAGAACACAATATTCTGTGGGCCTTGCAAAATCCAGTAAAACAGCTTCAGTGGAAATAGCTGTGAGTGAATGAGTTAAACAACATAATCATAGTAGTAACAATAATCTCCACTAAAGCAAGAGGGGACTTGTATTACTAACACTGGCATTGTTGTTTGGCCTTGTGGGAGGTCTGCGCTCTACTGAGTGCTGCTGTTCATTACATTTTTGAAAGCGGTAGCGTAACACCGTGTGTCTTTGTGTTTACAGGACTCTGCAGGGGAGTGTCTTTACATGCTTTTCAGGGCAATAAAGCACCAGGTAGACAAAGGACCGGTTGATGCTGTAACTGGCAAGGCCAAATATACGCTTAATGACAACCGCCTGCTGCGAGAGGATGTGGAGTATAAGACCTTGGTGAGCAAAAGACATTTTAATTTGTGGCTCTTTTAAAGGTTACCCCAGCATGTATGTCTGTATCAAAATGTGGGCCATTTGAACCATTTTTTATTTTTTGCAGACACTTAATGTGCTGGTGCAGGGTGGAGGCGTGAATGAGTGCCAGCCGCTACCCTCGAAAGTGCTGGACTGTGACACCATCACGCAAGTGAAAGAGAAGCTGCTGGATCAGGTGTACAAAGGCACCACTTTCTCTTACCGACCCCATACAGACTCATTGGACCTGGGTGAGAATACACTACTTTATCTATGCATAGTCTGCATTCCAAATAGATTCTAAAATGTACACAGGGTACTTTTTAATGTGTTTTTTTTGTCTTTTGCCTTTAATGATAGGACAGCTGAATTGTTTAGGTTTGTTCCATATTATATGCATTTCTGCCTTCAGTAATGCTCAAATAAATTTTTGGTATGGATTTAACAAAATCCTGAAGACATTGACCCAAATTGTGGTCCATAATGACATGATACACATAATTGTTGCATACTGTATGTACTATATGTATTGACTGTACATCCATTCCACTACATCCCAAGGTAGGCTTTGGTAATGGCGGGTGTCAAATACACTGAAAGCATTATGTTCTAGTGACTAGACTGAGATTATTAGCTGGAGCAAGCCACCCGCAGACATAACATGTTCATAAAGAACTATAAATGATTGATTAGCCTAGTCAGTTAGGCTGTCATGTTTGAATACTTAATTGGTGCAAAGGTGTGCCAAGAATATATATCCCCATATTGTGAGTTCAGAGATAATAATGTGCATTTCTTTAGTTGTAATGTGTGTATATTTGCGTTACTGTTGCCTTTCCCTTGACAAATCAGACAGTTGTGCTGAAAAGACCAAGTAGATCAGCAGTATATGAAATATTTCAACAGCATACTGGGTTTGTGTTTTGTCATTGACCGGTTGATACAGTATTTTGATGAAAGATTGAACAGGTACAGTCCCCCCCCCCACCCCCACCCCACCCCCCCACCCCCCACCCCACCCCCCCACCGTTCAAGCAGAATTTCACTTGAATGTAGTGGGCATCGTTATTACACGTCAGTCTTCTGACAGTGTTTTGGGCCGGCCCAGATGGGCCCGGTCCGTCCCACGTCGGCGGCAACTAGTTGGTATTGAGAATGTACTCTTCTGGGGTGTGCGCGCTGCAAAGGCAGACACGCAGCGCAGTGCAGAACGAAGATAACAATAAAAATAACAGATACACACAGTGTGGTGATTAGTGAAATAAAAACAATATGGGACAATGTAATTGCGGTCTTTGTACTGTGACGCACTAGCTCAGTCTATAAGAAGTGAGCATGCATCAATCACAGTCACACACACAGTTAAATCTACAAACAGGAAACCACACCATTTCCAACCCATTTTCAGTTTCAATAGAGTGACCAAGGGTGTTTTACTGTTGTTTGACACACAAGTACTGGCTGGTGATGAGATGCTGCAGGCGACGCACGCATAACCCGTGCAGGAAGTCCATTGCTAAGCCTTTTTTTACATATGCATGTACATGCATGCGTGTGTCTCTGTACATGTGTGTGTTATGCATGCATGTGACCAAGATGGGGTGTTCTTTTTTTTTTTTTTTCTTTATTGTTTTTTCCATTATTATATGGCATAAAAACACATACTGTATACCAAGTATACAACTGTAATAGATACCTAAATTCATTTGTGTGTGTGTATAAATATTTTAAGCATCATTCACTATTGTACTCACACTGGGCTGTTTGTGTTGTCATGTAGAGTGGAGGTCTGGTGTGGCCGGGCATCTCATTTTGTCAGACGAAGACTTAACATCTGTGGTCCAAGGCAATTGGAAACGTCTCAACACCCTGCAGCACTACAAGGTCAGTTCTTACACATGAATATGCTTCATCGCAACTGAGAATACTATCAAATGTGTGTTAAAGTGAGAAACATTAATACTAACATTGTATTTTGTCTTGTACTTCAGGTCCCAGATGGTGCAACAGTAGCTCTGGTCCCTCGACACTCGAAGCACATTCACCATGACAGCAACGACTATGTGGCTGGAGAGAGTGAGTCAGCTTTTTAGTCCAAATTGACTTTTGTATATATTGAGCTTGAGCTCAACATTACCACTGACAGTGACAAAAAGTATTTGTCCCCTTCATGATTTCTCTCTTTTTTATGTATTTATTTTTTATGGGTGGGTGGTATATTTCATACACTTAAATGTTTCGTATTGTCAAGCCAATTTTAATATCTCACATATATGACAGCCCATGTAAATAATAGGGATCGACTGACTGTGGGCCGATTATTGGCGCTGATTTTGACGCATATAGGTATTTTTTTTAATTAAGTGGCAGATAAGATAAATGTTGTTTAACTTTGTTTTACAGTAGTTACTTTAAAAAACATGAGGGTAGGGATGGGCGAGTACCGATACCAGCCACCGATGCTTAAGGCAGTTTGACAAATTGGCGAAACATCATCTCCGTCAGGTCTTTTTTTTTTCAAATTTTTTGTCATTGTATTAAATTAAATTAAATTAATTAATTAAATTAAATTTTAGAGATCAAAAGTACTGGAGGTATCTGTATTTGATATTTATTTATTATTTATGAGTTCTAAAAGAGTGAATACTTGAGTACTGGTATCCGTCCGAAAAAATGTGGTCTAGAACATACCTACATTTTTATTGATGTGTTCAATTTTCAGTTAACTTTATAAGAGATAGTGCTGACCCTGGACACTTATTGCACTTGTTGTTTATTTTGTTTGAAATTAAAACAAAGATGAGTGAAAAATTTACATTTCAGTTATATTGAAATTTTGGAAAACTTTATTTTTTTGTAGCTGTTTAATAAACATAGGCTTAAAAGCATTTAACAAAGTTAAATGCCAGCGTTGGTAAGATACAAAACTTTGATGCCAATTTTTTTCTTTTTTGGATTGCAGATGAATATCATCTATTGGAAATTGGCCTCCTTGAACACTAATCAATATCCGTATTGGCCCTCATAAACATATCGATCTATCGCTTGTAAATACAAGTTTCTAAATGCGGATTTTTTTTGTTCAGTGGTTAAAAAAAACACACACAGTTTTTGGAAAGCTGAGGTGAGTTTCACAGGCCAGATTAAGGGATAAGGCTGATAGAAAAGAAAAAAAACACTTGCACTATAATTTGACTTTCATCCCATTCAACACATTATAAAGTGCCAAGATTTTACAAAAACAGCAAAAAGAAGATCAGAAGAGCCGTTGCTCCATGACATTTTTGTTCCGTTTTATTTTTTCATTTTCTACTTTGGCTCGACTAAGAAGAAAATATGGGGCTTGTAATAATTTCCTGAAAATGAAATGACATCTGAAAATGTAATAAGATTTGCACTTAACTTGATCAAAAATGAGGGGGGGGGACAATAATGTAAGATTTTCACCAATAATGTAATCAATTCTGACTGATATTGTGATAACATTTTTACCTTATGACATTATCATATCATATATATTATATCATATCCCAGAAGTCTTTGCGGCAGAGCGGTTCTAATCAAGTCGGCAGAGCTTACTTTAACTCTCTGCAGAGTTGGTTTTACACTAAATAAATAAACTTTGTCAAATAACTCCAACACTGACCTCCAGTTAAATCAGTCAGTATTGGTGTTTAAGGAAGTACGTTCAAATAAGATTCCCCGGTTGAAAGATGTTTTTAGGGGAAGTTGCATCTTCTCTGAATGTGCATGGATACATGCACTTTTTTTCAGAATCAAACCATCTATAAGCCATTCATTTGTAGTTAGGCTGTTAAATGAGTTGGAAATTACTCATTAGCGACATTATTTACGGTTTAAACTATTACAATAAGCAGTCATAAACATTTGTAAAGGTTAGAACATTGTTGATTTTCGCGATAGGACTCATCTCGCACTGCAAAAAGTCAAGTATTTGAAACCGTTTTCACTGTGACAGAAACGCCGATGTTGGACGATGCAGATGAAGGCGGCGTTAGACTCTGGCATCTGGTGAAGGCCAGCGAAGAGCCTGAGCTACCCAAACATCGCAGAGGCAGTCTGAGGGAACGAGAGCGGGCCAAGGCCATACCAGAGATCTATCTGACCCGCCTGCTTTCCATGAAGGTACACTTAGGCTGCCATGCAATTCCATCAGGGATCCCATAAATGTTGTGTGTGCCTTATGATGCTCACATTACATTTCTCTGTTTAGATTATACACATGATAACAGAGTGTTGCTTTATGCTAGAAGATCAGGACAATTTGGCCTTCAAAATAATAGACATAACAAACATAGATGCACAATTTTTGGTAAATAGAAAATCACAATCCTGATCGTTCCATGTTAAAGGACAAGCACCCTGATAGACATTAAAAGACCTATATCGAGGTATTTTAAGCCCTTCCACAGTTAACTATTGGTGACCTTTGGCACAGTCGCAATGTAATTTCTTATGAAATATGAATTATTTTGGTTGCTCTATTTCTAACCCAGAAATAAGATGTCTGGTTCACTAAAACCCCGCCTTTCCCTTTGTGGCTGCTGCGCCCCTTTCATAATGCCGTCCTTTTTGGCTGCTGCCTGCATCCCCCTTGGCAGGGCAGGCTGACGGAAGCCTGGCTGCCCGTGTACGCCTTTGACCCCTCCGACCACCACCAAACATTCGTACCTTTCATACACCAGTGTGAGTGGCACTGGAGGAAATGTGTGTGAAGTGTACTCCTCAAGGACACAACGACACATTATTTGAAGAGAGCAAGAATCAAACAGCGGACCTTTCGGTTACTGAACAACCAGCTCTATCTCCTGAGCCATGGCCGCCACACAATGATTGACAGCAACAGTGAAAACTATGATCTAAATATTTCTATACAACAACAAGCTATGCTAAATAAACTAACCAAATGCTATGCTAATAAATCATTAACCTGAAAATCAGTATAAAGATGTTTGCAAAACGCTACTACTCCAACTCCAACTTGCTAAGGAGGCGTGTACGAGACTGAGCTGATGTGTGGCAGCAACTACGTCATATTCTACAAGTCATGTAGTAGTATATAACTTCTCATCCAATTAGAGGGCAAGCAGCCAAATTGTGTTTATCCCAGTGTTTAACCTGAAGATGGCGCCACACAGACTTTTTTTTCTTTCTTTTTTCTTTCAAGCTTTCTTTCAAGCTTTCAACAATCATGCACTAAAATGTCAAAATAATGATCAGGACACGTAGACAGCATTAGTAGACACCCGTTTATATGGTTTATCAGAAAGAAAAATAAGTTGATTTAGTGTTGAGTATCCCTTTAACTCTTTAAAGCCAATGTGGAACAGTTACTATCGGCTGTAACCACGCCAAAACTACAACAGCACATTAACAGTGCATACTGCATAGCTTACAAAAAGTCTCATGTTGCCTTCATGGCCTCTTCAGGCCATGGGAAAATATTAAATCTGCGAACCACACTCAAGGATTTCTGCAAGAGCATTACGCATATTCAAGTGGCAATCTTTATACAGCATTGATGTGTGTTAGTCATCCATGCACATGGTGATGTGTGTAACAAGTTTGTTTTTTATACAACAAAATACATCTGACATATCGTACTTGACAACGAAGCTAACGGTAGTGCTTATGCTAATGTTATATCATTAATTAGTTCACAGTTTAATTTACTTAAAGCCCTGGCCTCTCCATCACGTTTGATTGTGGAAATTGCACAAGTTTTAAAGGTTTAATCTCCCGGTCAATCCACTTTGGTGTACTGGCTAAAGTTAACTAGGCAGTCTTCTGAGAATTGACGATCACAGACAAACTGCTGAATGGTCTGTCGTCGAGCTAGCCTCTTTTCTGGTTATGCTTGTCAGGCATCACGCCAGACTTAGAAAAAATTCAAAGAGCGGACCTCCAGCAAGGGAGGCCGGCGCCTCGGCCAAGGTGGCCGCCTTCATAGTGCCTCTTTACCGAATACGCTTGCTTGTTGGGCTTTTTTTTCCTCTCTTTTTTTTTTTAAATATATATATATATATATACACATACACACATATATATATATATTTTTATTTTTTATTTTTTATTTTTTGTATGTGGGTGAGCATGTGCATGTGCGTGCGTGCGTGTGCATGCGTGCGTGTATTCATCAGTTCACCTAAAGCCCATTAAAAAAAAAATCCCATACTAATAATATAATATAATAATAAATTGCCAAATGCAGAAACAGCAATGTAAGTTATCACGATGTAGTGGCTCTCGCTAACAGACAGTATTAAGTAACCAGAATTAGGTTAAAAAATTCTATATACGTAGACCATGTTTCTATAAATTTTGATATTTGGTTTTTATTTGAGGCAGATATTTTTTCCATTAAAATGTGATTTATGAGGAGGTTAGACCATTGGTCGATATTCAGAGTTTGTTTATTTTTCCAGTTAACAAGATTTTTTTTTTAGCGATAGTAAGGGCTACAAGTGTAGATTGAAATTGTTTATGTGGTAAGTCAGTTGTTGTTAGGTCACCTAGCAAACACAAGTTTGGAGATAAAGGTATCCTACAGTCCAAAATAGCGGAAAGTTTTTCTAAGACTTTAGTCCAGAAATACATAACCGGAGTACATAACCATAAAGCATGAACATAAGTGTCTGTAGTGTTTTGTAAACATTGGAGACAAATGTCGGAGACTGAGAGTCCCATTTTCTTAATCATATATTGAGTAATGTATGTTCTGTGAATAATTTTATATTGGATAAGTTGTAAATTTGTGTGTTTTGTCATTTTAAATGCGTTTTCACAAACTTGAATCCAAAAGTCAGATTCCGGTGCTATAGACAAGTCTGTCTCCTATTTCGAGATGGGTAAAGACATTTTATCAGTATATGAAAGTAACTTATATATTTTTGAAAGTTTTTTTGTTGTTGTCGGAGAAAGCTTAAAAAAATATATGTATGTCAAACTATTTATCAAAACATGCATGAAATTTTATTTTTCGTTTTCCCTTTGTGATTTTCAGGGAACCTTGCAGAAATTCGTGGACGATTTGTTTACTGTTATCCTCAGCACCAGTCGACCCGTCCCACTGGCTGTCAAATACTTTTTTGACCTTTTGGATGACCAAGCTGTTCAGCACAGTATCTCTGACCCAGAGACTATTCACATTTGGAAGACTAATAGGTGCAGTATAGACATAAAACCTCAAGAATACCCAATTTACTTTCACCATATCCAAAGGCTGTTGCAGCCCTTCATGTATTTAAATAACTCTAGATGGATTTGTTTTAAATAACCCGCCAATGTAACTTATTTAATGTAAACGTGTCTGTAAATTCCAGTCTCCCCCTGCGTTTCTGGATCAACATTGTAAAGAATCCGCAGTTCATCTTTGATGTGCAAGCCTCGGACCATGTGGATGCAGTTCTGTCGGTCATCGCTCAGACCTTCATGGACTCCTGCACCATTGCTGAGCACAAATTGGGACGGGTAAGCAGAGCTAGCAAATTTGATGTGGCTTTCAATCTGATGTTCATCTACTGAGTGATTGATAAATCAGTCCGAGTAAAATAGTAAGTAGATTTCTGGGATCGGGTCAGACATGAAATATATGTTGATGTTGCTGCAGGATTCGCCCATCAACAAGCTGCTGTATGCTAGAGATATTCCCCGTTACAAACAGATGGTAGAAAGGTATGATCACATTTGCTTTACAAGTGACAAATGTCCTTTTGGTCTGTTCAAGTACATATAAAGCAGCTTTTAACCACCAAAGTAACATTCTTGCAGATACTATGCTGACATCAGGCAGACTATCTCTGCCAGCGACCAGGAGATGAACTCTGCTCTGGCTGAACTGTCAAGGGTGAATGCAACCAAACTTTGTACACAAGTCACTCTCCTCAGAGGCATCAAATATATTTGAAATGCAGTATGTTCCAGAAATCATAATAAAAGTCCTCATAATTGTACAGGCAATGTTTTAGGTCAAAATAACATTCACTGTCACGCTTGGTTGAGTAAGACGGGACAAACATTCTGGTACCAATCTATAGAGTAAAAATCATGCCAACACCCCACAAACACAAAACGTGATTTACTCAGCAATTCATAAACAAAATCAGTGTGTTTTGCAAATTACAAATTATTCACAAACTAATCCATTTTGTTTTACACATACAAAGAAATATATCTTCAATTACAAAAAGTATCTTTCAAGTATACAACAAAAATCTTTTGAGTACAAACTAAATCTTTCAAGTACAAACTAAAATCTTTCAAGCATGAAAAAAATATCCTTCAAGTTCAAAAAAATCCTTCACGTACGAAAAAAACAATTCTAAAGCTATGGATAACGGTCACTTTTTGCACTAATATTCCGCCTAGCAGATCCACACGCGCATGCCTGTAAACTTGAATCGGTCTAAGCAGAGCCATAGATGGAGAGAGTTTGGCCAACTCCGTTTCAGAGCTACAACGCTGTGATTGGTCAACTGCTGGTCACATGACATATGGACGCCATGTTGTTACCCAGTTGCTGCGATGACATAATGTATTGCAATCTGCGTTTCCAGAGGGGTGTTTCTATAGGAGGATCCTTTGTTGACATTTTTAGCGCATGCGTGATGGTTGAGTGGCAGAAAACATGGCTGGCTGTATAGACACAGCGTATACGAAGAAAGTTAGCGGGTGAAATTGCCGCTGGTTAAGCACTTTAACGGCCAAAGGGCGGAGGAGATTTGCGGAGAAGCTTAATGTATGTATTGGCGACAAAACTTAAACTATTGAAGGCCCATATGAGACGTGGGATGACAAAATTTGGTCCGACACTCCTGTTTCCTGGCCACACAGCTGCTTTGGGGAAATGTAATCTTATTTAATACAAAGTCCTGTGCAAAGCTGGGTAATTATTCTTCACTGAAGTGTTCTTTGTGGTGCCAAAGGGAAGAAGGGTCTATCGCATTACAGTTAAGTTTGTGGAAGTACGTCACTCTAAAACCATCCACCCAACACACTAAACAATCATTAGTTCCATGGGGGAATTATGTCAACAAGCAGCACACCTTATTCTTTACTTATTTTTGGAAATGCAGTGACCTTAATACAGTGACACTTATCTTGTGATGTGAGAATTTCAATGGCATCTGGTCTCTAGTTAACAACTAAATATCACAGCTTTCACAGTTCTTCTTTTCAAATCCAGTTTTGGACAAACATGCAGTCATGTTACGTAGCATTAGCATACTAGCATTGTAGCACATTTAATGCAGCTGTCAGGATAGGACTTAACAACTATAGCTACTGCGTACACAAGTGAGGTCGGCAGGTATCAAAACACAGATGCAGAATGCAATATTTATTCGGATAAGATAAACAATATGTGGACACTCAAGTGAAAAACTAGGCACAAAAATATATTTTTTCATTTATAGGAATCCATAGCACAATTCTGATACTCGTTGCCTTTTAGCCTTGTCATTTACCTCCCGGCTCGCAGCAATTTCTTTCATTTCTTTTACTTTTACTTAAACTTTTTATCAGGCACCCTGACGTCATTCAGAATCATTCTCTTTTCAACTCAAATGTACACCAACGTACCACTGGCGCCGGGCTACAAGCTAGCTGGCTAACTGTTCCGACTGGTCGACTTAAACGGTCAAACAGAGATTCATCAGTCATGTATCTACCTTCTGTAATTATGTAGACGTCCTGTGAATGAACCAATGCTTAAGTATAAGTATATATTTCCATCAGTATGTTGTGGCCTTCTTGGAAGAAGGACCTCAATTTAAAAAACACTTGTTGTGATAGCTAAGGTAGCTAGCATTGCTAAAAACAAAGACACAGCCACCTGGGATGGACACACAAGCTGTAGAACAAACTCCACATAGTAATATCACAGTTAGCTATGTTTTCAGTAATATCACACCGGCCTGTTGAGAGTTTTATTCAGCTATATAAGTTCATTACTTCATTACTGTAGCCTTACCTTTCACGAAGTGATCACTGCATATACAACCGTTGTCCGACTCCACTCCTCCGGATTTCAGACAAAGGTTTTTAATCCAGGTCTGCCGTCTTCTTTCGGGACGCGAAAATAACTTATATTTTTTTTCTCTTTTAGACCGGTTGGTCCAGCCATAATCTGCACAAAACTTCGCCATTTTCTCAGCTTTTTCCTATAGGCAAATTACTTCCTGCCCCCCATCTAGGGTTGGGCCGCTTGTCGTGACGTCACATGAAACCCACCTATTGTTGTTATCACTTACATATTGCAACTATGCCATGTTGCTCAGCATGCCGTTCTTTACAACGACCAAGCAGTGATGTTATGATGCAGGGTTAGGGTTAGGCTTAAATAAAGTTAGTAAAATAACACGATTTGAAGTAGTTGGGACTGCACAATGCAGTTTTCTACCTCGTCAAATGAGTGGTGTGCCGTGTTACTTTTTTTAAATTTGTATAAATTTTTTTAAAGACGTTAGATTAATGAAGTGTTGGCAAACCAGGACCCTGTTTTATCAAGAGTTAAAATCGATTATAAGTTACAATTGGTTTTAAGTCCATTCACTCTCTACAGACTTCACTCTCTACTTAAACTCTTAGACTCAGATTCAACATCGCCCCTTGCTGTAAAGTTTACTGGCATTGCGCGTGTGGCTCTTGGGGGTTGTGCGTGTAGATCTGCTCGGCAGAATATTAGTGCCAAAAGTCACGTGACTGTTATCCATAGTTATAGAATTGCTTTTTTCGTATGTGAAGGATTTTTTTGCACTTAAAGGATATTTTTTCATAATTGAAAGATTTTAGTTTGAAAGATATTTTTTGTACTCGAAAGATTTTTGTTGTATACTTGAAAGATATTTTTTGGTAATTGAAGATATGTTTCTATGTATGTGTAAAACAAAATGCATTAGTTTGTGAATGATGTTTTGTATTTGCAAAACACACTGATTTTGTTTGCAAATTGCTGAGTGTGAGTAAATCAGGTTGTGTCTGTTTGTGGGGTTTTGGCATGATTTTAACTCCATACCAAACAACAATCACAAATAACCTATAGGGAAGAAAGGGTTGACCCAACATTTTGGGTTAGCTAAATAACATAAATGTGTTGACCCAATTTGGATACTTTTTTGGTTAAATGAATAACCCACAAAGTTGCATTGGTCCCTTTTTGACCCCATGTAGGTTATTTTTGATCCAACTGTTTATAGAGTTTGGAATAAGCAGTTCAGAAAATGGATGGGTGGATTAAACAAAAAGACAGTTTTGCCTTACAGGAAAAGTTAAAGTACCACTGATTGTTACACCCACCTAAGTGGTGCGAAATTCGTTCTCCGCATTTGACCCCTTGCATGAGGGAGCGGTGAGAAGCAGCACTCGGGAATCATTTGGTGATCTAACCCCCCAATTCCAACCCTTATTGCTGAGTGTCAAGCAGGGTGGTTAACGGGTCCCATTTTTATAGTCTAAACAAACTCATCTCACTTTCTGGTGTACGTATATTCATCCTTTGTTTATTTTTAACAATATTTTACTGAACAGTCAAGTGCCACATTGCATATACATTTCTGTTTCTATAGTCTTACCACACAATTAAAGTATTTTGCTTTGCCATCGCCGGCACCCTACTGTGTTGGCAATGTGTTGGCATAGTGAAAAATAATTCACAGCATAATAAGATTACATTTATGTTTTATGATTTGGATTGACAGCTAATATGACTTTTCTTTCAGAACTATTCGGGAGAACTGAACTACTTGGTTGCACTACATGAGCTGTACAAGTACATCAATAAATACTACGACCAGGTATGAAAGTGCTCAACCTATCAGTGTACACTATATGTCCAGTATAATGTTTATGTATGGGGGGCATGGGGGGCATGGCTCAGTGGGAGAGTGGTCTCCCAACCCAGAGATTGTGGGTTCAATCCCCCAACCCTTGTGACCATGTGAAAGTGTTTTTGAGCAAGATACTTAACCCCCAGTTACTCCTGATGCTGCGCCATCAGTAGGAGAATGTGAAGTAGGGGTGGCCCGATCTGATATTGATATCGGATTTCGGTTCAATATCCCGCCAAAAAACTACGGCCCGACCAATGTGCGTTTTTTTAGGCTGATGCCGATACCGATTTTTGGCAGAAAAAAATACAGGTTACAGATTAATCTGCCAATTATTAAAAAATATATGATGGATGGATATATTATTGCATACAATTATCCCCACCCAATTCCTTTTCAATGAGTGTCTCTTATGCAAGAAAATTCGTTATTCAGATTCTCCCTCTGCAACAAATTTTAATGAAGTATACAAGATTATTGTATAGATTTATGTGTCAATAATAAAAACCATACTTACATGTTTACAACTGCTGTAAAGTGTTTACCTTTTCTTTTATATATTTTTATATATATTTTTTTATTTTTATTGTGTTATTTTCACAAGTCTTGGGATTTATTGTATTAACCTGGGACCTCAGGAATTGTATTTTGTGCCATGACATGTGGAAATGTGTGTTTAAAAAAAAATCCATGGATGTTTTGCATCCTTGAATTTTTGCGAAAATAAAGTCTTTGAATTCTTGAAATATCAACTTTAAATATAACTTGGAAAGACAATGACAAAATAAAACAATAAGAAAGTGAAATAAGAATAGAATAATCTAAAATAATAGTAACTGAAAAAACAGTAAGAACAAATACTGACTATTCCTGTGCATTTTGGCCTCTTGGGGGCAGTGTGGTGCCGTGCATCCATGGTGTACACACTTAAAATAACTAGTTTTTCACACATTGGGAA